>NW_011887755.1:70789-177755 GCF_000806365.1 Fopius arisanus
TCAGTGAATACATCCTCGATTTTCATGCTCCCCGGATACTTTTTTGAAAATTTCGAATTTTTCAAATTTCAGTGAGTACCTCCTCGATTTTCATGTTCTCCTGATACTTTTTCAAAAATTTAGAATTTTCAGATTTCAGTGAATACATCCTCCATTTTCATGCTCCCCTGATACTTTTTCAAAAATTTCGAATTTTTCCATTTCAGTGAATGCCTCCTCGATGTCCATGCTCCCCTGATACTTCTTTGAAAATTTTGAATTTTCAAATTTTAGTGAATACCTCCTCAATTTTCATGTTCCCCCGATACTTTTTCAAAAATTTCGAATTTTCACATTTCAGTGAATACTTCCTCAATTGTCATGCTCTCCTGATACTTTTACATCAGAATATTCAACATGATTACATACGTTTACATCAGAATATTCAACATGATTTCTTTTATTCGTTTATACCTCTCCATCTGCATCAATACTGTACATGTACATATGACAAAAATTGAATTTTTATTTCGGATGCCTTCGCACTGGTTCTCCAGCATTCATGTAAAGAAAGATTGGATATTCCGAGATTTTTTGCTGGGCGGGGGAGTTTCAATACTGAGTTTTCGTTTAATGCCTGGATATTGTGAATGTGATAATTCATGATTACCCCCCGTCGAATTTCCCGAATCTCTCTGGGTAGAATGATTAATCATTCTTTGTAGATTTTCCGCAACATGAAAATCACAGTGCTCTTGAAATTTACTGGCAATTATCATTTGACTGCACTCAGGACACTGCTTCTTTGAAGACACGTCACTGAAGTTCGATGAGTTGTTGACAAAGAAATTCATAATGATTCCATTTTTATGAGAGACTTTCGTGGAACTCCCCTTGGATTTGGTTGCTTTATTTTTTGTGATAATTTTTGTCTCTTTTTTATTACTACTGCTTGGTAAACTTGAAATTTTCGACGATTTTAGGTAATTATTTGCTGCTCGTTGAAGTTCAATGGGTAACAACTGTAATACTGAGGTATCAATATTATCTAAGTCAGGGAAAATCTCTTTGAGTTGGGCCACAGCATCATCTTCCTCCTTTGAGTTGATTTTCTCCTCTTCCTGCTCTTCATAATTCTTCATATCGCTTGTAGATGGATTCTCTTCAGGTTCACAATCATCGAATAAATCTGGAGATTTAATTTCACTCTCATCTGAATTTGACTTTAGTATTTCTACACTGATAAGTTTTTTAGTATTTTGGTAGTCAAGAGATGATCCATCAAAACTGAAAGCGGGTGCTGGCGATTCCGAGTCTTTTAGGGCATTCATAAAAAATGAATTTTTGAAATTATCGTCGTCCAAGGTCTTAGGTATATCTAAACTTAACTGGAGATTAGACTTTTGATCCATCACCTGAGGGATTGTAATATTAATATCATTAGTCTCCTGTTTAGAGATGAAGAAGTTGTTCAAGTTGTTTTTCTGTTCTTCTTTATGATGAACAATCTTCTTTTTCCTAGCGTAAGTTTTTAGACTCGCTTGATAAGGATTCACCTTTGCGTTGGAAGAATTATCTTCAATCTGTTGGAGATCAGAGCCCTTTACCACTATTTTAGACTTAATAAGTTCAGATGGATCTTCGATTGACTTGACTTTTAATTCATTGAGTTTACTTCCCCCATTGTTGAAGAAATTAACAAAATTTCCACTGCCTCTAGCAGCAACAAATTTTCCGGCTGACATTCCAATAAAAGCAACGGGCTTTTGCGTCGCTTTGGTAATAATATCAACGCATAAATTAGCAATCCTATCAATTTTATACGAAGTCAATGGACAACTTTTTGACTGTGAAATAATCTTCTTATCCTGATACCAGTGATAACTTAGTGATAAGTGTGTAGCACGCCTTTCATTCTCCTCCATATCCTGCTCCAATCGTTCGACCATCTCCTCAGTGAGAGAAACAACCCATTTCTTCAGATCCTCCAGCTTTGTGATGGCTGCTTTTCCAGGGAAATTCTTACTAGAGCCAATGGATTTACAGATGAGTTTGTTGGTAACTGTTTCATTATCAATACCTCTGGCAATATTGTATAACCATGAGCCAGTTTTATCACCGAAACGTTTTTGAAGATCTTGTAGAGAGTACCTTAGAAGATCGGCCATGACGTTGCACCCAAGAGATTCCACCACAATATTCCCGAATTTTCCTCCTAAATTTCTAACTTTCTTCACAGGAAGGGAATGATAAAGTCCAGGAACAGCAGCTGCGGGCAAAATTGTCTGTCTATTCGGCTTGTGAAGACCACAGGCTAGTTTAGCTAAGATCTTATTGTATGAAATACCAGCTGAACATCGATACTGACACTGAGACCAAATCTCACCCCTGAATTCCTCAACTAGCATTCCAGCAATTGCTAATTTTTTCGATTGAACATCTCCCAGATCTCCAAAGACTTCACTCATCCATGTTTCAATGCCGTTTTTTCTCTTCTCTTCATCATTACTATTATCATCGCAATATCCAACGACGAAAGTGTTGGACAAGGCCTCGACAATATTCACTTGGGATGGGTCAATTGAATTCATTCGTTCTTCAACGAGACTCGTAATGTCTAAGTAAGCCTCATCGATACTAGCTCTTTCAATTATTGCAGATTTTTTTTTCAATACCTCAATGACTTCTCTGCCTGCTGATCTGTACCTGCCGGTGTCTGGTTTATTTCTGAGTGGCGGAACGGTTACCAAAATTATATCTGGACACTTCTCCTTGGCCTCGGCTCCCTTCATATGACGAGTCACCCCAAAATTTCTCGCTTCGTAGTTGACAGCTATTATTGAGCTAGGACCAAAGCTCCCGTACTGAACAACAGCCAGAGGTTTTCCTTTCAGCTCCGGCTGCAATTTTGCTTCCACTTGACAAAAGAAACAGTCCATGTCGATGAGGACTACTATTCTATCACCGAGATTCGTCATTTTATGACGTTTTACCTTCTATGATTTTTTTGTGTCTCAAACACTGGATGGATTCTCTGTTGCACAAGTTTAATGTTTTTCGATATAATTTATAAATCATTAATGTTCTTTCCCATTATATGACGTACAAGAGCTATTTTACCGTGTTGTTATTGTTGTATGTTCCGATATGTTCTATATATATATACGTTCTATATATTTTACGATTCTTTGGGGCGATTTTAGAGGAGAGACTTCAACAAAATGTCTCATAACGGTGGCGTGTGAACTAATGTTAGTGTGGTCGATGTCAGCGGCATCGTAGTACTGCACCCCAAGGGAGAGAAGGCGCTACACACAATACTGGGGTGTCTGCCTGTCAGCCGACTCGGTAACTGCCTCAGTAGCAGTCCTGCTGTCATTTGGGAAAAAGTATCAGGAGAACATGACAATTGAGGAGGTATTCACAAAAATTTGAAAATTCGAAATTTTTGAAAAAGTATCAGGGAACATGAAAATGAAGGAGGTATTCACTGAAATTTAAAAATTCGAAATTTTCGAAAAAGTATCAGGGGAACATGGAAATCGAGGAGGTATTCACTGAAATCTGAAAATTCAAAATTTTTATAAAAGTATCAGGGGAACAGGAAAATCGAGGCGGTATTCACTGACATTTGAGAATTCAATGTTTTTAGAAAAGTATCAGGGGAGCATGACAATCGAGGAGGTATTCACAGGAATTGAAAAATTCGATTTTTTCAAAAATGTATCAAGGGAGCGTGTGGCGTCCTCTCTCCCTTGAGGTGAGGTGCTACGATGCCGATTGGGTCACTCAAATCCTCAGAACTGAGCCTCTACATTAGTCAATCCTCTCTGTCACAATCTAGCCTCGAAATTCAACTTTCAACTGTTTTTCAATAATAGTAGCAGCCTAGTCAAGGTTTTGTGAAGACGAATTACTGGGAAATTATCTCTGGATTTCACATTCCAGCTCGACGAATATTCGTGATAATCGATAGAAATACCAAAATAGATAATGCAAGAATGAAGAAAAAGAAATTCTAGACTGCGCCAGGCATAACTCGTAAGTGTAAGACAAACTTAGTAAAGACACGTGGTCTATCACCGAATGCAAAAATTGAGCCCTCAGTAAACTAGCGTCTCTAATTTTTCAGAAGAGCATCATTTTTACGTATCAGCAAATAAAGAAAGGGCCAGCTGAATGTTATCCAAAATGTTGTCACCTGAAATGGCGAGATCTTCCGCCGATACTGCAAAAAGAACAGAAAAAAATGAAATTTTAGAATCAAAGGAAAATAAAGGCGAATCAGAAAAAGGCAAGCATGATACAAAGAAAAATAAATCGTCGTCTAGGACTGCCAATCCCAATTGGCAGACCTACAAAGATATTGTCAATACATCTACGACACAAAAATCACCTTCTAAACGGCAATCAACAAACTCTGACTCATCCTATAGAGGCAAGAGGTCGGCTAAACGGAAAAATACTTCACAATCCATCAAATCTGTAAGTTAACGTGTGATGAATCATGAGTACATATTATTTTGGTAAATATACTCCGAAATGGTATACATCTTTGCTTATCGGCAATCTATCAGTACATCTGTGACGATAGGCTATCGCTCGAGAACCTTCAGGCACAAAAATATTTTCGTTGAGAATAATGCAATCTTGTGGCTCTGAATTGACTGAACTCAACTCATAGATAACCACATACCACGATTTTTGGAATTCACTATTTATGAATAAATTCTACGAATTCTGGAAATAAATACATATGTGTAAATTTATCTCAGTCAATATATTGTAACTATTTTGTATTCATTATTTTTGACTATGATATACTTTAGAATCTTTAGAAAGTTTAGATGATGAAAATTGTGAAGAAAATTGAGGTCTTTGAAAAAAATAATATAACTTGAATTTTCTGAACTTCTAGATGGCATCCAATGTGGAAGCGAAAATGAATCTCAATGACATGACGCTGACAAAACACGTGGCAATGGACTGCGAAATGGTTGGCATTGGGGACGGTACCGAGAGTATGTTAGCTAGAGTATCGATTGTCAATCGTCATGGTGCTTGCATTTACGACAAATACGTCAAGCCTAGAGAAACCGTACAAGACTACCGAACTCCAGTGAGTGGAATTCGACCCCATCACCTCCAGAATGGTGAAGATTTTCATGTAGTTCAGAAAGAAGTAGCGGATATTTTACAAGGAAAGATTTTAGTTGGCCATGCACTCAAAAATGATCTCGCAGTTCTTTTTCTGTCTCATCCAAAAAGACATCTCCGAGATACATCGAGGTACAACCTTTTTAGGAGCGTCTCTAAAGGCAATACACCAAGTTTGAAAAAACTCGCAGGTGAGCTATTAGGAATCGACATTCAGGGAGGTGAACATAATTCGGTGGAGGACGCCAGGACTGCAATGCAACTTTATGTCCTCTATAAAGATCATTGGGAATCTGATATCTACCGTAGATGATCTTTGAAGAAGTCAATCAACAGTTATCTAATCAAATGTGAAAGTGAACGATGAAATCCTACCAATTGGTTCTTTATATGGTTTTGGTTACAGTATCAGTCGGTAGAGAATGAATTTTAAAAAGAAATATAAAAAACATATTCCAGTCAGCTCAAAAACTATCGCCTCATTAGTGCCGACCATGTCATCGATTATCTTTTGAGAAATGATAAGTGATCTGTGAAGACTTTCGTGTGTATCAGTTTGAAAAATTAAAAAGGAAGAGTTTCATTCACTTTTGCATTATAATTCAATGATAAATAACTGATTTTATTGAGAATTGTCTTCTAAACTTAATTCGTTGATATACAGAAAATTTTTAGCATTGTTCATTGCAACGGTGAAAATATTTTCTTATTGTTAAGGTAATGTTATAAATAATAAAGATGTTGCTAATTTTTCACAATAAAAAAGATTTTTATTATGAGTTAAGTAAACCCATCATATCCAGATCATGTGGAATTTCACGACTTTCTCATCAGTACTTTTTAATGCATAGAAAATTGTAGTTACTCTTTGTACTGCAACCAGTGCCGCAGTTATTAGTTATTCTCTCATTATATAAAATTATCCAAGCGTGTCTTCGAGGCTTGTGTCCTCAGATTCTTTTGAATGTACAAATTGAGGAGTGAAAACGTTATCGGAGGGGAGTAGTATATAGGTGACAGGCTATCTTGTATTAACCACGCTGAGATTGCGACACGAGGGAAAAGAGAGGAGCAATTGGTCCGGTTTTTTCTTCATTTCTGTCTCGTGATCAGTACAATCAGTGTAGACGTTTAACTCCCGAGAGTTAGTTGTTCAGCGAGGAAGAATTTTTTAAATATGCGGGTACTTGTTATTGGAGCCGGAAGTGCTGGACTAGCTGCCCTCAGACATTGCGTAAAGGATTTGAAAAAGTCGGCAGAGAGTGCAACAATTGGAACCCGAAAAATTAGTGAAGTTGTTTGTTATGAACGATGCGATAAAATTGGGGGGACTTGGGTCTATACTGAAAAAATTGGAGTTGATAAGTATGGGCTGCCCATTCACTCCAGCATGTATGATAGCCTAAGGTGATTACCTCTTCTTTTACTCTTTCAAATATTTTCCATTATTAAATAAAATGTATTCTGTATTTCTCTAGTGAAAGGATAAAGCGTTCCAGTTAAAATAATGTATTCCGATAAAGATCGATTTTCCTGCGATTCTCCCGATGGATTTGATAATTAGAATGTTTATAATATTCTACAGTTAATGAATATAACATTTCCCAGGCAACGAATTTTAAGGAGATGCATTCACTCAGTTTAGAAAATAACGAATAATTGAAGTAATTGTAGCTTTCGACTAGACGAGATCTTTCACCAGTCGAATTTTTTCGATTCCCATAAGAAGCATTTTATGTATTGATTTCTAAAAATAGTTTTTTTATTGTTTATTGTTTTCTTCCTCGATTTAATTGAGTTGAATTCCTGTTGGGTAGGACTAATTTGCCGAAAGAAGTCATGGGATATCCAGACTTCCAATACGATGTGAAAACCACCAAAAGCTATCTGACGCGTACGGAAATCCTAGATTTCTTAGAGCGGTACTGCGACCACTTTGACATTCGCCAATACATACAAGCAAGTATTGCATCTACAAATTATGTACAACAATCCATTATAATCCCTGAGTAATTTCGGAATTCGCATAGTTTGTTCATAATGTGGAGCTGATCGAACCTTCCCTTGAAGAGGAAAATCAGAAGCAATGGAAAGTAACGGTGAGGAATCTCAAAGAGGGACTGACGAAGGTAGAATATTTTGATGCGATTATGGTCTGCAACGGTCATTATTTCCAACCGTATGTACCAACCATTGAAGGCAACGAGAAGTTCAAAGGAAAAAAATTGCACAGCCACGATTATCGAGTTCCTGACGCTTTCGAAAATAAAACTGTTGTTGTTGTTGGTGCAGGACCGTCAGGTATTCACAATATTATATGGCGTTACATAATTATACTTAAGGCCCGGGTGGATTATCTAGAAAAGATAATTTACTCCGAAATTCGGATTCCTAATTACTTTGGCAATTAATCGTTTTTTTTTCAATAATTCTTAGCTAGCGTTCTAACGGTTGTCAACAACTAGGCCGCTAGCTAACAATTATCAAAAAAAACGATTAATTGACGGAGTAATTAGAAGTCCCAATTTTGGAGTAAATTATATTTTCTAGACAGCCCATCTGGGCCTTAAGCGACTGCAAGATTCAACCCAAAAAATGGAACATCCGTTCATTTGAATTTTTCATTATTACAATTGATTTTATGGTGTTGATAGGAATGGATTTGGCTTTGGAGATTTCGAAAAAGGCCCGAAATGTTATCTTAAGCCATCACAATAAAGATCCAATCCGTACAATCTTCCCAGAAAATGTAATTCAGCTTCCCGATATAAAAAAAATGTTGGAAAACGAAGTGGAGTTCGTGGACAACACTAGAAGAGAAGTTGACGTTATTTTATACTGCACTGGTGAGACCAATTGAAATGTCGACAAAAATTCAATACGTTATCAATTTCATTAATTTGAATAATTAAATGGGATGATTAAAGGATACAAGTACAATTTCTCATTCCTATCCCGGCAATGTGGGGTGAGAGTTGAAGATAATATGGTGACACCACTTTGGAAGCATCTCTTGTCTGTGGAAAATCCAACATTAGCTCTTATCGGTCTTCCGTTTTATGTCTGTGCCTTCAGCATGTTCGATTTACAAGTAAGTATTTTAAACAGCTACTTTATGAGGCTGAAAAATGAATCCACAATTTTTGGGAATTATTTGTGTTAAGGTACGATTTGTCGTGGAGTATTGGACAGGAAAAAAAACATTGCCATCAAGAGAGCAGATGGTTGCTGAGGAGACTCAAGAATTAGAGAAGAAAAAACTACAAGGACTGAAGAAACGTCATTTTCACATGATGGGGCCTGAGCAAGGTCGTTACTACGACGATTTAGCCATTACTGCTGGGCTCATTCCTCTACCCCCTGTTCTCACGAAACTCCACAATGAGAGTAGTCTGCGATTCCTAGAGGATCTTGTTCACTATCGAGAGGATAGATATCAAATATTAGATGACTTTAATTTTGTTCAATTGTAATTCACATCTATATCGAGCAATTCGAAGCAATAAACCGCCACGATATCAACATATTATTCAGATTCTACCTTTGCTTGTATACAACGTATTATAATGGATCAACTCTTCCTTTGTAATGATTTATTACCCAAATTAAATTTCAGTTCTCACTCAACTGCTGACTAGTGTACGCGATGGGCTTTCATGGAGTAATTATAGTAAGTACAAATGTTTCAAGTGAAAATGAAAGACATTGTTTTATCCACCATTATTTTGCAGATTTTTTTCATTACCGTAATCCGTTCAATAGTGTTTAATGATGCTAGTGTCTCGCTGTGTCCACAAACTATCGAATATATCGATGGAAAATTACGAAACAGTAAAGTGGAAATTGCCAAGACTTATGTGTACGATCCAGACTCAGGTGAACTAGTATATGAAAATTATTTTGTTGCTACTAGATGATTGGGAAAAAATATTACCATGCAACAATTTGCATTCGGTGAGGCATGTTCTTAGGTTTAACAAAAACAGCCATCTTGCTAATTTATTCTAAGAGATCAATATTTTATGAACAGAGCATTTCAAGGTAATAGCTTTCAGAATTTGAGAGGTATAAAAAAAATAACAGCTCTCACGTCAAATTTTTTCAATTCATCATCGAATTTATGTGTTGTGAATTTTAGCTACCAGCGTAACATACGATATAGAATGGAAAAGTCTGTGGACTCAAGATTTGGACTACCATGCGTTGACCATCGGTCTCTCCAACGAGATGTTTGTTTTGATCGACAGTGACCGAGTGATATTAATCAGCGTAACCTTGAATCCACCTGAATTATTTAAAACTCCAATCAGCCGTCATGGGGTGTCCGTCCACCGTTCCGATACTCCAATGAAATTTATAAGAAGGATCACGTGGAAGAATACGATTTATCTCTTAATTTGTTATGAGATAAATTTCTGTAACATCTACACAAGCCCATCAAACCTGGAATTTCAATATCAACATAGTCTGGCGTACGAGATGAGTATCCCCACGGATGCCAATTTCTTCATCGACAACAATAATTTGTACCTCGTGGTAGCTACTAGCTTTAACGCATATCCAGCCTGTTCAGTAATCTACCGTTGGACAGAAACCTACATGGACGAAATAGCAAAGATTTTCCTCAAATCTGTTATTTCCGTTCTTACTTTCAATCATAGAAATGCGAGAGTACTTATCTTCGCTCAAAATGATGAACAATCTCCTGTGGGATCTCAAATTTATAAATTAATAATCGACGGTTCAACTGGACACGGGAATCTAGAAATCAGCCAATTTCTTCCCACAAGTAGACCAGTAGGAATGCGCCTGTATAGCCACAAGGGTTGCAACTTCCTCCTAGTGGTGAACGAAACTGAAAGCCACGTCTTCTGGTGGGATGGTACAGAATTTCTCCCTTGGATACCAGTGAAAAATATCAAAGGAGAAAGTCTTTTGAATTCTGTCCAGATTGGCAACGATACCTTCCTCTTTGTAGCTCAACGCAACGTTCTCAGTTTGTACAAAGTTACTAGCATGCATTATGAACTTTTAGACACTCGTGAATTTCCAGATGTCATTAGAATTATTGACATAGGCGTTTGGAATGATGGAAAAACTATTTCGATTGTTCTCATATCTGAGATAAGCCCCAATCGTTATAGAGTTGAACCTGTGCAGTTCTTGATGAACGTAATTAAGAAAGGAGATGCTCAAACCAAAGATCTCCATCATAATTCTAATGCAACTGAGATTTGCTTAACGAAAATGGAAGAGAAATTGAACAAGTCCATGGAAAATGTTGAGAAGAGCAGATTTATGTGGGAGCATCTTCATTCAGCTCATCAAAGTGTTGTAATTGATGCCTTAGAAGCAGATGTTATCATTAGATCTGCCCAAGAATCGATAACAATTGAGAATATAGACATTACCGATAACACTACCGAAGAGATTATTCCTCCTACTGAATTAACGACTCTAATAGAATATCTTGAAGCTGAAATATCGAAGTCTTTGAACAAATCTCAATACTTGATTGCCATTAATTCAACCACAAGGACATTAGTTCTTCCAGCTTTAATTATCACGAATGAAGCAATCTTCGAGAATTTGAATACACCAGCTTTAGAGACTCAACTGATAAATAATAAAGATCCTAATGAATATTTCCATAATGCAATTTCTATAACGAGAGATCAAGTGTTTAATGAAATATTGAAAGGGAATAATGTGACTATTAATAATCTAGAAGTGGAATCTATGTGTGGAATATCCAGAGATTTATGGCTATTGAAAAACGAATCCGTGAAAATACCATTGAAGCCTCTTTCAGGACCGACGGGTCTTCAGATTGAAATAAATATTGAAAACGATACAGTCTTCATGACTTCTGACATTTTTATACGGAAATTTGAAACTAGTGTCTTGAATTCGGTGAATGTAACAAGCTTTATGAATGATTTGTTTATTACTGGGCAGAATCAAGTAATTAATTGTGACATAGTATTCGACCATTTGTTGGTTGACAATTTAATCCTTCAACAATTGAATGGAATTGCTACAGAGAAATTATTAACAATTACAACGGATCAGAGCTTTAATGATTCTGTATCCATCAATTCGTTGGAGGTTCAACATATTTACGTCGACAGAATCAACGGAGTTGATCCCGAAAGAGCAGCCAGAGTCTCTAAGGAAAACGTTATTAAGGGTCAAGTTACAGCAAACAATCTGAAGATTATAGACGAGCTCATTCTGGATGACAAGTGCGAGTTATTCAAAAAAGTTGAGCACATGTACGTGTACGATAATGTTACGATAATTGGAAGTGTCTCGATAGGACGCCTGCAGATTCAGAATCGTGCAAACATTAATCTCGAAAATTTAGCCATTCGTGGAAATGATGTAGACAGACTAACAGAAAAATTCTGGATGAAATCGACTGACCAAGTGATTAATAATCGTGTGAGTACGTTTGAAAATGGTATAACAATTGATGAATTAGAGACAGAATACCTCAATGACATCGGGAAGAATGAATATCTGTATACAACAGGAGAAAATATACCACCGCGATTCCCAGACATTCATTTCAATCATTTTGTTGTAAATGGCACGATTTTCCATGAGAATCGCACAAAAAATTGCATTGAAATCACCGAAGATGCTTTGATATTCAACACAAAGCTTTTCTTCAAAGAGTTGAATGTTTCAAATATCCTAACAAGACAGTACAATGGAATCCCAATTTATGCAATAATGGAAACCAGCAGCGATGACTCTGTACCCATCTCCCTCCCTAACTGTGCAGCACAAAGAATTATCATAAATAATGATACACACCTCATCCATCTTCAATTTCAAATTCTGAATAAACGAAACATTTCTGACTTACTTTTTACTGATCAACATCATAACGTGGAGAACGTCAAGACATCTGAGTTCACAGTAGCTGAATTTCGATCATCAAATCACAGTACGAAATTCCCAAGGGCTGCAAGTGATTTCATTCCATCTGCAGAGATGAATATAATTATTCAAGGACCACTCGTTATCGAAGAAAATTTCTATATCGAGGGATTCATAAACGGCCTAAATATCACTGATTATTTTCACCAATTATCGAAAGCAGATATTCAAATTCATGACTCACATCCTGTTTTCGAGAAACTCAATGTTTTGAAAGACACTACAATTCCGTTTTTTCAAAACATCGATGTTGATAAATTCGTTAAAAATATCTTTTCCAAAACCAGAGATCAAACTCTGACTGGAACAAAAACTTTTCATCGCGTGACGGTTAATAATGTGGATTCCGATGTTGTCAATGGAAAAAATATTGACAAAATGTATTTTGTTAATAGTTCCATAATTTGCGAGGGTGAGGTTTTCTTCACATCTCTTTCTACTGATGTAGATGCATTTACAGTTAATACTATTAATACGACATTAATTCAGAGGGATGTGTCGTATATAGTGTCAAAGAACATCAGCCAGATGACTCTTACTGGAATTGCCCATTGGGAAAATTATGATTCCCAAAAAAATTTATCACATATAATCAAAAATTCCGTGAGGATTGGTTCTAATGAAATCATTACAACTTCGATTGACTTATCACAAGTAGAGTACGTCGAAATAGCGTCACTTTATACCGAGAATTCATCTCTCTTGGAGATTGAAACCATCATCCAAGATGCTCTGCTACGCACCAACAATTCTGTGAATAAATTCAGTGGAATGAAAATATTTATGGATATTGTAGAATTGGAGGAACTCGTCGTTGATAATCTACAAATAGATAAACTGGAGACAACAACCGTCCACGACCTTAATTCCTCAATAGTTCGTAAATTTGAGGACTTGAAAATAATTAATGGAACATGTACTTTCCTAGATGAAATAACTATAATTAATTTGAAGACTACACATCTTGGCCCAGGATTACCAAATATCTCCTCTCTCTTCACCATATCCCAGAGTGCTGATAATCATCTTCCAAATGGTGCACGTTTTAATAACTTAGTAATTAAAGAATCAGCGCAAGTCTTCTCTTTGGATGGAGTTTCTATCGATAAATTTTTGGAAGACAGAGTAACGCTCACTGGAAATCACACAATTCCATCAAAGGTTCGCTTCAACGGTCAGATTCATATTCTCGATAATATCGAAGTAGAGACAACTGTCAATGGAATTTCTCTTCATGATGTCATCATGAAGGATTCGGCAGAACTACAAATAATAGAAGGTGTTAAAAGTTTCAGAGAAGATTTGGTAGTTGGGGACGTTGAGGCTCCTCTATTCAATAGAATAAATATCCTTGAAGCATATAATAATGGAATATTGAACGACGACTCTGCACTTATCAAGGGAAATCTAGTCATCAAAGGAGATATCGAATTGTTGCAAAATACGACAGTTGCGGCTGATATCAATGGCCTGAAGATCAGCTCTGCTACAAAAAGTTTTGATGATAGCTCAAATCAAGATTTCAGGATAACTGAGAGTAACTTGACAGCCATAAATGCATTAATTAATACCACCATCAACATCTCCACTCAACGACATCTTTCACAGTTGTTCTATTATATTGAACTTGAAGACCAGCTGGAAACTCCTCACGCCAAAAGTGCTCCGAAGGTCAAGCCAGTGGTCTCTGATAATCCAACGAAATTTAATTTTCATGCAATACAATTAAAAGAGCATTGTCCAGGATTACCCAGCGGTTGTTCCTGCAGAAATCAATACAACATAGAATTATCAGGTAATCAATTCACATCGCACAAGGCGGATAATTCGATGATTGTATTTAACTTTCATGATATGAATAATCTATTTATCATTACCATCACCACAACAACGATCTCTAGTTCCTTGAAATGTAGTTTGACGCCTGCAAATGATGAGTTCACAGTGATTAATTGGAGGGCACGCGACAATTCGACTGCTATTGGTAATTCTACACATAATTCCGAGAAAATTATGGGATATCTGAGTGATGCCCAAGTATTTGTGCATGATGGAGTAATTTATATCGTGCTGGTTATATCCTATGATGCAGAAAAAAAGACACATCAAGCTGATTCGTTAATTTACAAGCTGAACCTGCAGAAAAATCGATTGAAGCTTAAATTAAAGGTCTCTATGTACAACGCAGGTGCTGTTGAGGTATTTGAAATACCTGAGAAAGGATCACACATCCTAATAGCTTCTGAACAAGCTAGTAACTCTCAGAAGTGCGCAAAGTCTCTGCTTTATAGGATTAAACCCGGAGAAAATGTGTTTGAATTGCAAAGAACATTTTACTCCGGTGGAACAAGAAGAGTTAAAAGTCTTACTCATCGACATCAGCATTTTGTGCTGCTGGATGACGTACAAACAAATACCATTCATATTTACAATTACAGAGAGAGTTTCGATAACTTCTATCTCTATCAAAGTCTTTATTTTGAATGTGGAATTCGTGATATTGAGATTTATTATTCTGGGGAATTGGGATGGAGTGATGCTTACGTATTGATTACTACTGAAGACAGCAGGTTCTTCTTGTATCAATACATGATGAGCGGAAAATTCCAGGAGAGGATGAACAAATGGATCGACGGAATCATCTCTGTGACTCCTCTTAATTTACCGGATACCCACTACCTTCTATTCACTATGACTGACAATAGTACTATTTATAGACTTGTACCGCAGGGATTACTATAGTCTTCCGTGCAATTAATTGATCTCAAAGTAGACTTCAGCTAATTCGTAGCAGACGATTGAAAAAATTACAGAGAAGATACATATTCAATAAATATCTCTCAAAAAAAGGCAACATAACATGAAATAAAGTGCCGAAGGAATGCATCTTTCATACTCCAGTTAATTGTTAATAAAATCGAATGATAAAATTATAAAGAAATCAACATGTGTGAATTTGTTGTGTTTATGTGTTTGTATTTAATGAAATATACTTGTTATGCACTTTTTTTTTGTTAAATAAAATGGAATGGAATATTTTTCATTGAAACTACGCTGATCTGTTGTGATTTTTAAATGAACCGCTTGCAAGAGAAGTGGCGCATTCGTGCTGCAACACGAAATTATCCGACACAAAACCCCACGTAGATACATTACTTACGCTATGTTATACTGCATACCGGTATTCATCTGGAAAGAAAATTATTAAACCTCTTTTTCTACCGTGTCGTAGCAATAAACAATTACCTGGATCCTTTAACCTTCTATTCGAAAACAATAAATTATTTTCATCGAGTACCAGTTGAAAAGGCGTATACAACGAAATAAAAGGAGAGGTAAAATCATCCGAATTTCACGCTATTTTCAGAATTCACGAAAAGTTTATCATGACAAGATAAAATGAGAGTACTATTGAAACTAAATCCACCTGTAGTGAAATTTGTAGAGGTAGAATATTGGCTAGACAGTGATACAATCTTCCTAGTTGAGTTTTAGGTTATAAAGGACATTTTATTTGTAATGATGATGATGAGACAATTTTGATACTTTTAAATCAACAGGAAAATGGCTGTGAAAGGTCTTGTTGCTAGTATAATTCGCTTTTTGACGAAGCAATTAGAGGAGGGAGATATAACCCCAGACTCCCGTGAAAGTCTTGAAGTGGCGATTCAATGTTTAGAGAGTGCCTACAATGTCCAGGCATCAGATTCTCCACCGAATTTTGATCTATTAAGTTCTTATGAAACATCGTTGGAGGCATACAATTTTCCACCTAGTCGCGAAGCAACTGCCGAGGAAAAAAGCGAGGCTGAAAGATATAAAAATCAGGGTAATTCTCTCATGAAAGAGGATAAAATTCCAGGCGCTATCGAATTGTATACCAGGTACGTATCAATATAGATGGATTGCAATCAGCAATTAATATTTATAAATTATTATTATTCCAATTGACTACGAATAAGTCTCATTGAAGAATAATAAAAAACTCAATGGAGTGCCCTGAAAATTGACAATTGTTTACAAATTTTTATGCTCAATTCAGAGCAATTGAATTGGATGGACGCAATGCAGTTTACTACGGGAACCGTGCAGCAGCATATAGTAAAATAGGAAATCACCGGCGTGCTGTAAAAGATTGCGAAACAGCGCTTAAAATTGATCCTACCTACAGCAAAGCCTACGGACGCCTCGGCTTGGCATATTCAAGTTTGGAAAAGCACAGGGAAGCGAAAGAAAGTTATCAAAAAGCACTCGAAATGGAGCCAGATAATGAGAGTTACAAGAATAATCTTCAGTTGGCTGAGGAGAAGTTGGCGCAACAGGGAGTCAGCAATATTGGACTTGGTGCTAACAATCCAGGTTTTCCAATGGATTTGAGCAGTATGCTCTCAAATCCTGCACTCATGAGCATGGCTAGACACATGTTGTCAAATCCGGGGATGCAGAATATGCTGGGGGATCTTATAAGTGAAAATATTGAGCAAGGAGGAAGAATGGAGGCCCTAATTGAAGCGTAATTATCCTTACATGTCTTCAATTAGTAATTCCATCTGATTGATATATATTCGAGGTTTAAATTCCATATACTTTAACTGGTTCTATATGAATATAGGAAATATATGGCTTGCAGCGCATTGAAAAATTGATGGACTTTTTTTTAAATTCAAACATTTTGATTTTTTAATTTCTAGAGGACAGCAATTGGTCCAGCAAATGCAGTCCGCCAACCCTGAGCTCATAGAATCTCTCAGAAGACAGATGGGTGGTGGACCAAATGACCCCGATCCACCTCAGCAGAATTAAACTTCCAACAACTTGGATGGTTGATTTGTGGGCAATCAATCATTATTCATAATTGTCCCGTGATAATCGTCAGCGTGACTTTTCGTTCAACTGCAACATTCTTCTCTTCAGTTTTCTTCAATCCATTTGATTATAAATTATATTATTAGTTTCTGTTCCTAAATCATGTTGTTTCTAGTGCTTAGGAGTTGACATGTATTCGAGCATTATTATAATAAACGGACATCAATGCGTAATACAGCGTTGATAATTATTTAGCCCCCTGCATGCGACTATAACGGATCTCTGCTGTAGTATGTAAAGAAGAAACTCTCCAATAAGGTGATACCGTGAATAAAACTCGCATTGGTTTATATATAAAAGATGACATAAAATCTTTATTACAAAAAATAAATTAATTTACTTTAAATACAAAAATACATTGATAATTAATATTAATAATACTCTCTATAGAGTGATGATTTATTCATTATTATTATAATTTGGAATTCGTCAGATAAAATCTAGCGTTAATTTATCCCTTTTTAAATTTCGTAGTCGTTTGAATTGCTACCATTTATGAATATTTAGCATTCAAAATTGGGCCTAGTGAGATGAAATTTACAATTTTTATTTGTTTCTTTTTTTTCTTATATGCATATGTTACGAGCATATGATGAGAGTAAATTGAATATTTTGTATTAAAAAAAAAACAAAATATAGATTGTACGAACCAATTATTTTATACAGTTATGAGAGAGCTTGAATTACATAAACAAGATTAATGAAAAAATTATTATGTCTGAAGGTATCAAAGTACACAGAAAACTTACCTCATTGAATTTTTAAATAAATTGAACCATCACTACTTTTAATAATTTCCCTCAACTTTTGGTTCTCTACAAAGAAAAGCCTTATGCTGTTATTATCATACTCTATCAGTCCTGCTTCTAATATATTATGATATTTTCTAATATATGGCTGCTTAAACTTGCACATTGTACTCCAATCCTGTACAAAAAAACTGAAGAATTGATCTGATGATTCCATGCTGTACAACTGATATTAAAAATCTGATGACCATTTTATTATGAAATTATTTTAGTACTGAATGTCTTCGGGACAAAAATCATTATTACTGTCTTTCTATGAATAATTGTCGTAATTACAAGTGAAGTCTCTTGATATCTCATGCTGGTGTTAAGCAATTGTTAGATGCTTGTACAATTAATGAAGAAGTTATATTGAACTTATTACGTTTAGGAATGTCAGCTTGGATCATCATATCGTTCTTATTTGAAGAAAATTCGTACTGTTTAATTATGAACATTATTAAATGTCGAAAGCGAGGAAAAGAACCTGGGCACTGCTCTCAGATTATTGACCTTTCAGAACAATACTGAAGGAATTCTGTGTATGAAAGGTAGTAATTTGGCAAGCATTGTGGGTGCTACATACATTAATCAATAGAATATATAATTGTAAAATTAGATAGACTTATTGTTTTTCGACCGCATAACCGAAGAATTTATCTAATTAAATGTCCAACTCATTTAAGGCTTGACGTGAAACGTGTGTCCTGTGAGTTCATCTCAAATCGACATCTTAATCCTACGTTTTATGATAATAAACTATTCTCTGATATCTAGAATTTAATTATTCGGAAATTCAAACTAACATTAAAAATAATAAAATTCTCAACATGACGCGAATATTTCCATGAACATTATTGGTCACTTTAAAACTAAAAATGTGTTGTACAATAAAGTGCATTTCCTCTTGCTAAAATTACCACATAATAAAACCAGCCTCTATTAATTTCATATCTGAATGAGCTTATAAAAGCTATATTGCAAACTAAGTGGATTTTTTTTTTAAATATATGAATGAAAATATTAGTCAATACGTACTTCAACATTTTTCTTTGTACTTCCTTTTTTGTCGCAATTTCTGCACTTGCCCTTCGTAATCTTTTTCTACTTGTTCAATTTTCTTCTTCGCCTCTCTCTCCTGTGTCTCAAGAATATCATAATAATTTTGTTGTACTCGACTTATGGCCTCTTTGTATCCCTCATCAATGCGTTTGCATTCGAGAGAATAAAATTCTTTTTCTTTAGCCGCATATTCCTGAGAAAGAAAATATATCAATATATATTATAAAATATATAATGGAAGTTAAGTGATTGTAAATGAACGGTTAACTCTGAGATTCAAAAATCCGTCCATAAAGAACAGACGCATTAACTAGTTCATATTATTCTTCCCTAATTAATTAAATATGTGACAATTACCCTGTAATTTTGAGCAGTAGATTTCGCAATCTGGTACTTATGTCTCAGAATTTCCAAGGTTCCTTTAAGCTTCTTCTCCTTCGCCTGTAAACCACTAATTTCTTCCTTCAAATTTTTCTCAACCCCTTGTAGCCTATCAATTTGTTCCTGCATGTTCTTCTCCTTTTTCCTAATCCCTTCCATCTCAGCAGCCCACTGAGACATCATCTGAGCCATGTAATTTTTTTCCTCTTCCATATCCATCTCCTTTTTTCTCAATTCCGTTTGCAATTCCTCGATTTTCAATTTCCTTGCTACAAGCTCTTGCCTATATCCTTCGAGTTTCGCCTCAATCATCTGTTCAACAAATTGCTTCTGCTCTTTGAAAGAATTATGCAGCCTCACCTTCTCAGCCATTATTGCCTCTTTCGCAGCCTCCAATGCTTTTGCCTTCTCTTCATACCGTTTATTCAATTCCATTAAAATTAATTTATATTTCTCTTCAATGTGCTTCTGTTTCTCCCGATGCTGGTCTTCAATAATTTTTAACTCTTCAGCTTTTGTCTCCTTCTCTTTAATTGACATTTCTCGCAACTTTTCAAGCTCGACTCCATCTTGCACATTTCGACGAGAGAGATTAAATTCAGCTACCTCTTGCCTTTGATTCTTAATATACTGTTCGAATTGCTTTTCCTGAACTTTCAGTTGTGTAACAAGTTGATCTCTTTCAACCTTAATCTTATCTAAATCCTTCAATCTCTCTAATTGGGCATCTTTTTCCTGAAGCTCCAGCTCCAGTTGCTTTACTTTTGCATCCAGGTACATTTCCTTCTTTCTACCGTCACAGCTATTATTTAATTGTTCTGTCAATTGCTTAACAAAATCTTTATACTGACTCAATTCCTTCTCTACATCATTTCGAGTATTTGATAGTCTATCGTCTGATCGACTGATATTGGTCTCCAATTGCATCATTTTCTTTAAGCTATCATTAAGCTGTATCTGCATTTCAGATAATCGTTTCTTGTACTCCATTTTGTCTCTCAATAAACTGTCACATTTTTCACTCAACGCCTCATTTTCTACCTGAATCTTCAACGAATAATCCTGCGGTTTAGAATCATCTATCTTATTGGTCCGCGAGTTTAACAATTCCTGTTCGGATTGCGATAGTTTTATTAATAAATCTTGTTTTTCGTTTTTAAGTGCTTCGTATTTCTGTTTGATAGTCTCTTGAACTATTTCCATTTGTGCAATTTTTATTTTTTTGTCGTCTAATTCACTCTGAAGGTCAAGAATTTTTTTTTGCTCCTCAATTGCGCTGGACAACTTCAACTCCAGACGTTTGCAGTCCTCCTCAAGCTCGGCAATTTTCTCTGAATGCTCTTTACAGTGATCAGGGAAAAGAACACTTATTTGGTGATCTGGATGAGAATTCCTCAATTCCGCCAGGGCCTCGTCCTTTGCTCTCTCTATTTCGGCGTCTATCTTCTTGCGATATTCCACGCGATATTTTTTCTCGTTACTCAAATCTTTTTCTAAGTCTATTATCTTGTTTTTGTGGGCTTCACATTCATGTGTTAACCGTAAAGTTATTTTGGTTTGTGTGTCGAATTCTCGCTTTATTCTCTCCAATTCCGATTGTTCCGTGTCAAACTTGGCATACGTTGCTTTTAATTCTTGAATTTCGCACCGGTGATCGTTGATCAATTTCTCTTTAGTGCCACATACATCTATGTACATTTCTTTCACTCGGTTAAGTTCTTTTTGAGTTTGCTCTAATTGAACAGTCAATTGGAGTATTTCGTCCTGGGCCTCTTGGCGAACCCTTTCAACAGCTTTATCATGAATCTCTAAGTACTCCTTGTTGTATTCTTCGACCATTTGCTTTTCACGTTGGTGAAGAGTATCTTGATGAAGCTTTTGCAATGTCTCCTCCTGATGCGCTAAGGTTTCCTCTAATTTTTCTTCTAAACTTTGTTTTTCCCGTCGGAGGCTCTCATTCATATTTTTCATTTCAGTTAGATGTTCTGATAATCGATTAATTTGAGAGTTTGCTTTGGCTGTGTGCTCTGTTAATAATGATTTTAATTCCTGTTCCAGCTCATTGACTCGTTTCGCATAACGTGCTGCCTCTTGTTGACACGTTTCGGCGAGTGTTTGGGCTTTCTCCAACTCTTTTTCCTTCTGGGCTAAACCACTCTCAAGACGTGTAATTTCTTTTCGTTTAACCGCCTGTCCGGCTATGCAACGCTGGAGTTCACTTTGTAATTTATTCGTTATGTCATCGTTTGCTCGAGATTTGTTGTGATATTCACCAAGTTTCAGTTGACGAATTGAATCAGATCCTTCTTCCATTGTGGCAGCTAACATTGAGTCATAGTGGTAAACATCGGCTTTAGCTACTTCTAATTTGTGCTGTGAAAAATATTTGACGAATTTAGCTCTTATATATGTATATGAAGAGACATTTTTTTTTATTGACAAAAATAAAATTTTACCTGCAACTCCTGAATCATTGTTTGCAACTCCTCTTTTTCTTGCGACAGTAATTTTACTTTACTCTGAAGTTGTATATTCTCCTGAACGTTATTCGAAGCCATGAGATTTCTGCATTGAGTTTGGCTCAGTTCAAGAGCCTCGGCCAAGCGATTCATATTATCACCCTTCTCCACCACAAGTGTTTCGTGAGCTCTTCGTACATCAGCTAATTTGTGTTCCAACGCAACGTAGGATGACTCCTAGAAGTATAAAAAACATTAAGTTTCATTGATTTCCTCCACATAATCGTAACAACTTGCCCAATTTCCGTGTGGGCGAGAGCTCACTTTATGCAGCTTGTAATAATAATATTTAAATTCATTGATTTGTACGTAAATTGAAATATCAAGAACCCTATAAATAAATATTAAGTCGACCTATTCAATACCTTGGCATTCAATTTATCAGTAAGCAGATCGATCTGTGTTTGCATGTTTCTCATTTCCACACAATGTTTCTCTTGCGCTTGTTTGAGAAATTTCTCATGCGTCTTGTCATTAGCTTGAAGTGTCTGTACCCTCTCCAAAACGTTAATCTTTTGCTGCAACTCTACTACGGAGCTTTTTGCCACCGACAAATCCTCAGACATATTCTGATTCGTCTTCTCCATCACTGCAATTTTTTCCTTGAAAGCAGCCACTTGACTCTGCAACTCGACGATCTCAGCTTTGGCATCAACCAACGAATTTTGTGCTTGATTTCTCGACAAGTTTGATCGTTCAGTTTCAGCTTGAGCCAATGCCAACTTTCTTATCAGTTGATTCTTTTCCTCTTCCTTTTCTGCGTGTAATTGCTGAAGCTCTTCAGTCAGTTGTTGAATCTCTTTCATTCTCACTGAGTACAAAACCTCAAGCTGCTCCTTACTATTGTATTCAGCGATTTTGTACGCATTACTGTCATTAATAGCGCAACCATTGGGACCGGTTTTATAACAGTGATTGTGATGCTCAGATTCGTTATCATTACCACCATCACTGTAATTCCGAGACTCTTTTTGAGCTATATTATTCTCATAGGTACCGATATACCCATTATTCTGATAATTTTGTTTGACTCCATCGTAATGATTGGAGGGTGTTTGATAATTATAGGGATAATTCTCCAGCAATGTATAGCCATCATTGATTTGCGCCCTGAGATCATGAGGATAGGAGGCTGGATTTGTCAAACTAGGAGGCCTAGGAAGCTCATAAGGACTCTCTGCAATTGAGTTTGAGGATTTATTATCCATATTATTATTGCGAGGCGTTGATAGTCGACCATAAACACCAAATTCTCTCTGCATATCGGAGACAGTGGGCCCCTTATCAGTGTCACTTGTGGGGAAGGAGCTCGTATCACGTTGTCCATAGATACCAAAATCATTCTGATATTGTGAGACCGTTGACCCTTTTTCCTCCCTCTCATGCATGTAACTCTTGTCTATTACGCTGTGGTCTAGGCATCGAGATGCATCCGTATAATTGTGACTGCTGTTAATCGAGCTAGCATCGTCGTCCTCCTCGTAATCCTCATCGAAGGCATTGGTCAGTATATCTTGGAGCTCCTCACCACGTCTTCTGAGATCTTCCTGCTCTTCCTCCTCCTCTTGTCGCTGCCCCCCAGCCTTAATATGTATACTGTCGGAACCCTGAAAGAGACTCAAACCTGGAGCCTCCATTCCAGCACAATCCTGTATTCCGGATGAACACCTCTGTTTATCACATTAATGTACATTCACCTTATACAGAACACTATTTTTCACAAAATATCTTTTGTTTATAAACACCATAACCTAAATGCAACAAGTGGATCATCTATTTACAATCACACGATATTAATTGGCAAAATTATGAGTTTTATGCAATTGTTCACTTCCATTTTGATTACTTGTACTGGATTTGAAGGGAATTTAGAGGGAATTGTGGTCATTTGGATGGGACAATTTTCTGTATTGAGTGCTTGTAAACAATCTTTGAAAAGTCAAATGGCATTGTAGGAAGTGGACACGCGGGAAGTGAGTTTTTTCCGGATGGCATCTAGAATCCTATTGGTTGGTTGGTTTGTCAGTAAACATAATAGTCATAATACCCACTCTCTCGCAGCAATCAATTAGTTTCACTTTCACTTCAATTTCGTTACGATTGTTAATTGTTGCAAGTTCTTCATTTATTCTTTATCCATTTATTATTGCTGATGACAATATGAAGGTTATTATTCAAAGGGTTAGACAGGCGTCAGTCACAGGTTTGAGATTTGAGTTGTCTCCTTGTAAGGTTATATAGACGCTAGCTTGACTCCGACTTATCGACCATTTTTCAATTTTTATTCTTCGTAATGTTATACCAATAATCAAACTCATACCAATTCACATTTTCCCACTTTTTCTCGGTCTTTTTAATAGCATTTCCTCACTTGCTACGATTTATTTGTTAAGAATATTTATTATTTTTTTAATGCTGTGAGGAAAAAGTAGAAAATTAATTGATTAGAAGAAGAAGAAGGAAGCGCATGCGCAGAAACGCTTCCTCTCTAGTGCATTTGAAAAGAGGGAGATGTCGGATATCTGTAGGTTACATATGTATATACATTATATGCATATGTATATATATAAGTAGAAACTGGGAGCGTGGGAAATTGAAAACTCGAAGAAAGTCTTTTTAATCATTTACACACATGAATTTCCACCAGTGATGAGGAAAAAAGGTTTTAAAAAATTATATGTACTTGAATACTCAAGTATTTGAAAAATCTGAACTGCTGTAACAAGTTTTTTTCAATTGATTTGAAGGTTTCATATTTTTCATTCCTTATTCTTTAAAAACATTGAAATAAATATATAAATAAAATATAGGGAGATTTTAAAAGGGATTTTTTTTCGCCGAGAACTTGTGAAAATTTCAAGTTGATCAGATATTGGTGAACGTGGCATTTCTTTTAATTTTCATACTTAATAATCGACGAAACCAAATCGACAATGATCGAAAAACGAATATATTAAAAATAAAGATAATTATCCACTTGTTGCAGTTGATGGACTGGTAATTAGTGAAATTGGTCGTGGACTTTGTGTACTTGTTGGAATAAAAGCTAATGACACCCTTGCAGACATGGAATACATGTAATGAAGACCTATACATTTAGGAAATAATATCTCGAGTAATATTTTTTAATCGTAATAATTGCTTCATTAATGTGCCTTGAATTCGTTGCATTTGCAGAGTGAAGAAAATACTGAATCTGAAATTATTTGATGATGAAAAAGGTAAAAGATGGGCCGCAAGTGTCATGGATAAGCGATACGAAGTGCTGTGCGTTAGTCAGTTCACTCTCTACCATGTCATGAAAGGGAATAAACTAGATTTTCATCGAGCAATGTCTGCCGCTCACGCAGAACCATTTTACAAAAATTTTATTGGAGAACTTGGAAAAGCTTACGAGCCCGAGTTGATTAAAGGTGAAATAATTTTAAACAAATTACTTTCTATATCAATTTTATTTAATATCATTTTCGTTCGTAATATGTCGCAATTGTAAGACAGAAAATTTTTTCCGCGAAATTCCTTACCTGTTATCTTTTTAAATTATCATATGTAGAATTTTTTTTTGTATTTTTCATTTAGATGGCCAGTTCGGGGCACTGATGACAGTTCGCATTGAAAATGATGGACCAGTAACTATTGAAATTGAGTCACCTAGCCCTAAAGAAATTCCAGGTCTCGTTCCAGAATAAATAGAACATATCCTTAATACTTCCATTGTCAAACATATACGTTATTTGATGAATAATTACACTGATGTTAATTGCACTTTCATTTATTCGTGAACTAAAAAAAAAATCATTGAGTCCAAATTTTGTCACTTTGAATTTTTTCCCGGCTAAGCGATGTAATTGATAATTACATTTTTGCCGTCAGTTACGTCTCTGGCGCAGCATGATTCTCATAATGTGCGGAAGTAGGAAAATATGAGAGTCTCCTGGAAATTTACTAATAAATACGTTAAACAAAGAACGCGCTGTTTAATTAAAAAAAAATGATTGTTATGTATGCAATTTCATCTCGCGGCAGAGTGTATATGTGAAAAAAATCGTTGAAGCTTCAAAAAAGCATAAAAAGTGTCAATATGTCAGTGAGGAAAAATAACCTCTGCATCCTGACACTTGGAGCTTTAGTTTTTAACTAATCCCATTAATAAATAATAAACGAGTAACCAAAGATATAATGGATAAAATAACAACGGGAAATACTGCCGAAAGGCAGAAAAAAATACAATACTCCACCGAGTATCAAGGTAAAAGTCTGAAGAATGACAGCTGGAGCAACATATTTTTTGTGCGGGAAAATTCAAAGTTACATTTTTACTTATCTTTCAGAAACTCCAAAAACTTCACACACCAATCATGCAGACACCAATCATATTGAAACGAAAGAATGCGAAAAAATAGGAGAAAGTGTGGAAGAATTAAAAAATCAATTAGGTAGGCTGATGAACTCATTGGCAACACTCTCTGCAGAAAAATCAAGAATGGAAGCTAATTTTCAGACTGATCGGAAAGCGCTCCGAAGCGAACGCGAAGACGTAAGTTTTCCGTTGATATATTTCAGAAAATCAGTATTGAATTGCTGAAACCATAATAACTATATGAATAAGGTCGTTCTTTTTATTTTATTGCATAAATCGCTAATGAAATATCATGATTTTTTTAGTGTGATCGAGTGATCAAAGAGTTAAGAGACAAATTACGACGAGCGCAGCAAAACACTCACTCGGAACTTCAGCATATGAAGTATAAATTAATAATGGAGTGTCACGAGCGAGAGAAAGAGCAGATTGACAACTCGGTAAGGATGAAAGAATTGCAACGTGTGATAGCGGATGAGCGACGGTCTAAGGAAGCCTTTGAGCAGCAGATTAAAGAGATGAAGAATCACATTGGGGACAAAACTCAAAATAAAATCCTTGAGGCAGAACTCGAGATTGCAAATAATAAACTGAAACAAGCTGAGACAGCAGTGAAAGAGACTCCCCCGATTCTGGTTTCCCTTCAGTCTGAGATGACAGCTATGAAAAAACAACATCGAATGGCAATCCACGAAGAGCAAAAACGAGCTGTCGCTGTTGAGCAGCAAGCGAAAATTCTCGAAAGAGCGCACGAATTGAGAGTGGCGAGTTTAGAGTCTAGGCTTGCTGAATTATCCGAAACTGTTGGAGGGTACGATAGATTGAGACAGCAGGATCAACTCGCCATTCAGAAACTTAAGAATCAATTATTGGAATTACAGAAACATAACGTCAAAGAATATTCTCATAGAAACGTTTATGAAACACCGGAAACTATATCGACGCAGATAAAAGAATTATACGGTAAATTATTGGATATTTCTAACGAGAAGAATAACACGTTTAATGTTGAAGATTTTCTGCAGAGTCTCAACTTACGAAATATTTCCAAAGATATTGATTACAAGGAAAACTACGAAATTCTGGAGCAAGATTTTGAGAATTACAAGCAACAAATGTCAGCTAAACTGGAATCAGCTAATGATTTAAATGTGGAGAATGAAAGAGCAGATAAGAGTACGGAGTTATATTTGGCAAGGACTCACGCAAAAAATCTGGAAGAGCGAATTCGGATGTTGAATAAGGAAGCAAGTGATAAGGCAAGTGAGATTAATGCCAAATTGGAGCAGCAAATTCAACAGATTCAGGAGGAGAGAATGAGATTCGAGAGAATATTATCTCAGAAGGAAACTGAGTTTCGCTCTAAAGTAGGTGCCCTTGAGCATCAAATCCTGCGACAGAGGGAGAGATCTTTGGCTCTTCTCGAAGAGAAAGATCGTGAAATAACGACACTCAAGTCTTCATTTCGATCTATATTAATGAAACACGAGGCTCTCCCTGGCAATTGTCATGGAGACGACGAAAAAAAATCAATCCACACAAATGTTGATTTTGTCACATCGCTTTTGACAGTGGATAGTCCACCGATGCTCCATTATGCTCATGAACTTGCAAGAAGGGATATTCAAGTGTCAGGGTTAAGAAAGCTGAATAGTCAGCTGGAAGCTACCCTTAGAGAAAATCAGCGAGACCTGATGACGATAACTCAGAGACACGCGGAGGAAATCAAAACATTAGAGAATAAAATTACTAGGTAATTATCATTTCCATTATCATCTATTGGCCTAAAAAAAATTTCAACAACAAAAAATAATAACTGAATGAATAATCAAAATGAGTAAAAGCAACAAATAACTTACTAAGTAGTTCTCTAATTTACTCTTTAATCGTTAAATTTATATGTACACTTTTGAATTTTACAAAAGCTTAAACAATAATTTTTTGGAGAAAAAAATGTGCAATTTGTTCAAATTGAATAACAAGGGAAGTTCAAAATTGGAAATATCAATGAAAATGATTGATGTAAAAAGCCTCTCCCTATATGATTGTCAATAATTTTTTGATTTTCCATCAATAATAACAGATTAGAAGCGTATAAATCACGTGAAGGTGCCAATCTCGAATACCTGAAAAACGTAATCGTCAATTTTCTAACGAGCAACGACGCCTCCAGCAGACGCCACATGTTGAATGCAATAGGAACAGTCCTGCGTTTCACCCCTGATGAAATGGAAAAGATTCAGCACGCAAAATGACATCGACATTGCGTGTAAAGGGAGATAAACTCATACACGATAAACTCAATCATGAAATGCTAAATTGTAAATGTGACCCTGCAAATTCCATCGATTGTAAATACATTCTTAGATTCTATTATATTCCACAATATACAGCACCATAATCTTCAATGAGAATCAACAAGTTTAAAGTCAAATTTTCCTGTAATTGTGCATTGAATTTATTACATCAATATCTTTACATGGAATCAATTACTCTTGGTTGGCATTGAAAAAATATTCTCAAGCTCTTTTATTTTTATTTTTTCCCTTCTATACGTGAGTATTATTGACCAACGTGCACGTTAATATATTTATAGTATATTCATCATGGTTTCTGTCGTTATGCATACGGAACACTAATTTGCAATCCTATTCTTAATATGAATAAAACACTTTTACAATAAACTTCATAATAATCCATTTCACAATATACTTCTTTTAATTCAATACCGCCCTTTTATTTTATACTGTACAAGAAAAATTGGGTGAATAAAAATCAACAGCCCTTATGTTTTATTACTGCATTAAGACTCAATATTTTTAAATATCGAACAAGGAAGATATTCATCAGTGGGTGCGGCTAATTGCTCAATCGCTAGCGATAAAATTAAAATGCTTCATTCTAATTCATTTCTATAGATGTGTTGTCAAATGAAAAAACAATGTGCAATTCTCTTAACAATTTGTATCTAGTCTCAATGAATTCAGGACGAGATTTTAAAATATTTTCATCGCCTTGTGCCGGAAAGTAACTTTTCAAACATACTCCGCTTCGCTTCGCGTGATTAAAAAATCACTTTCCCGCACATTGTGAAGAAAAATATTGTTCACAACGAAATATACTATTTTACCCATGTTTTTCGACAACAGAAATAACTTGGGCGAAGCATTGTCTCATTTCTCAAAACAAGTATGTCTTCATTTTTACTCAAGAAGTAAATTGATAGAAAGTTCAAATGATAATTTTTTTTTCACCAACCTTCAAGGCATTTATCGACTCTTGTACGATCGCTCCGAATTTTAAAACATGAGCGATTGTCAACACACATTACTTTTTTATCTCTCATTTCAACTTGTCATTTGTCTCTGTTTATTCAATATTCATTTGCAAATTGTATCAATTAGACATCAGTATATAATATATATGTTTCTTTGATATACATAAATTTAGGTATCTTATTCTCCGTAGCCACATTTTTTAGGTCCGTCCCTCCTTGTATATTCTGATTTCAATGATAATAATTCGTCATGTCCTAACGTGATAAGACTTCTTATGTACACCATTCCATCATTCTTTATACAGAGCCTCTTAATACAATTTTGTTTGGTTTCCCCGAGAACAATTTTCATCCAAATATATCAATAACTGGAAAGTACATTTGCTTTTTCTTCTTTTGAACACTTTCTTCGCAATTTTCTGTTAGTATTATTTGTTTTTTTTTTCTTTGAAAAATATCAATTTGCCAAAAATGTATTACATTCCCCAAAGGTTTGCATTTCTTTTCAAAATCCCCACTCCAATTACAGCAATGATGCAATGACTCGTCACTTGATTAAGGCGATTATAACAAATTTCAAGTGATGATCACCATAGGAAGTTTTTCTTTCTTCAGTCCCCTAATTGTACTTACTAAGAAAGAGAGAAAAAAAACGCAAAGATGGTTGTATTTTCATCTTGTATTCTACATGGATTCTATCTTTTTGCGTTTTCTCATTTACCGTTTATTTATAAGAAAATTCGTGATATTGTAGACATTGTCTCCTCGAATTAATGGCGCTTTTTCGATTGAGCTTCTCTTGGTAACGAAAAAGACCACCCACGGCGAAAGGAAAAATTTTTATATTATTTTCTTATCATAAAAAATGTATATATGTTAAGTACATCACTAAACTCGGTCAATTTTGCTTGAAAATTCTGGAATAGATTCCCTCTCAAGAGTGAGCTCATACCGACTACTATACTTTAGTCGATCAATTTCACTCAATTGGTCCGGTGAACTGGTACTTATGCAAGGGCACTTGTGCATAACTCTTATTAATTGATTTCCTGGATATTACTTCTTACGGAGTTAATGAGCCCTGCAAAAATGTCCACTCTATTTTTCTGCAATCTCCTCCTCAATAATTAAAAATTCAGTATTTAAGTGCTAAATGATAATAACTCCATCTTGGTTCTTGATTATTTTTCCGGAAATTTCTTAGTCAATCGCAGTTGATAAAGGAAAGATTATAATAATGTCTCAACTTCTTATGTAGACCTCACTTGGTTTAGCAAAGAGCAAAGGTAAATGTCTATTTTAACTAAACCAAAACCTCGACTCACACAAAAGACTCAATAAATTCCTCCGATTGATCTGGCACTGATAATATAAAGTAAGCGAGTAGGGAGTTATACTAGACATTTACCAAAATGAATGGTTATTGAAATTTTAACATCTTTCAAATCCGAAGATAATCATATGAAAATCTCCTTTCAATCCAAATGATCTCCACTACTTTCTATTCAATTCATTGGTTCTTTGTATTATTGAGATTGCACTTGGAATAGCCTCGGATTAGAAAAATTCAGGAGCCATGTCTCTCATTACACAATGAATGATGTACCAATACAATGATGAGTAGAAAATGAAGAGAGAAGACAATTCGTTTCGACGGATTGGTGCGAGGTTCAACTAAGCTGGCCCTTGACAGATACAGTGCCTTCAGCAATTTGCAATTTACTTATATTTCCTATATATCCTCTCCTAATTTATTAATATAATTTCCTTAATTATTCATAATCTTGTCTTGATATTCGTTAATTTAATATGGATTTATATACACGGGAGTTTTCTTATTGCCTTTAGTATATAGACGTTATCACTTTCTTCACATATTTTCTCATTTTTCAATTGTGTAGGGTCGGGTGTTACAGTAGAATCTCGTTATAGTCGCAGTCTTTTTAATTTCTCCTGGCTACAAAATGTAAATAATCCATGGTTTCGTCCGAGAAAATTAATTTCAAGCAAAATAAAGTGGGAAAAAATAAATTTCGAAAAAATTTAGTTGCATAGAGTTGAATTCTCCGAATTCAATTTCCCTACAGCCCCATGCACGCGACTGTAACGACAGTCTACTGTAGATTTTTTTTAGTAACGCCATCAGTTGATTAATATCATATTTGTTTAACAACTTCCAACCTATTTAATAATGAGTTATACGAAGAATCGTATAATAAAATGGCTACAATGAAAATAATATGAGGGAAGACGGTGGTAAAGTGTAAGGTCTAGATTGTTATAATTCTTCGACTTCTCAGAACAAACGGTCTGGGTCTACTTTACCTCATCTTCATTAATAAAAATTGATTAGATTTGGAGAGAGGGAGTGGGGATGAAGGGTTCAACACAAGTGGAAGTAATTTTCTTCTAAACATAATTTTATAAAAAATCTCAATTCATTTTTTTTCTGTTTGTTATTCTTCCGTAATTATTTCTCTTGCGATTAATAGAAATATTACAAAAAATTATAATAAAATGGGTGGAAAAAAATCACCCGATGAATATAGCCGCCATAGAATATTACTTCTGCATTCATAGATCACAGTCACTTTTGGGTATGGCTGCTAAACCACCATGAAAAACAATTTCGTCATCTTTCCTTTTTCATTTTTTTTTCAGAGAATTCTCCGTTAAAATATCCAGTTAAGAAGAATCAAAAATGAAAGATAAATAAAAGAATAAAAAAAAGCTTATCAATACTGGAAAGTACTTTACACATTTTTCTAAAGAAGTACAAAATCATTGCAAAAAAATAAATCCAAATATTGTTTTCTTTTTGAGCGAAACTCGTTGAGAAATACTTAAAATGAAATAATATTTCCTCACCAATAAAGACTCATTGGATGGACTCTTCAAGTGATTTAATTCATCCCCGGAATGTGCAGACTTGATTGTGATATAGATTTGTTTTCAAATTCTCATATTTGACGGAAGCACACTTGAGCGAAAACAATATCATTATTTCATATGAAAGCATTTCTCATTTTGCGGCCATCATTTAAGATCATTACTCACGATTTTTTTTTGTAAATTTCCATGATAAAAAATGATTTAAGTCGAGGAATCATTGCAATGCGTGACATATAACGTATAAATAAAATAAAAAGCAACACAACTGTAAATCTGAGAGTGGGAAGAGAAAAGAAAAAGCAAAAAATGATTTGTGTGGTCCGTATGAGTTCCGAATACGAAATAGTCGAGAACTTATGAGAAGCTATTAATTAATAACTATTTTCCACTTTGTCATTTACCTCTATCCTGCTTTAGCCTCGTTCTCTCCAATTAATAGTGATTATTCTACAAATTGCGAGATATATGTGTGTATATATATATCGTCATGAAAATTTATAATATTCATTCAGTATGTATTTATATATAGCCGTTTCTGTTTTATATTTTACTCTAGCCTAGGATTTTATTTCATTCATATATTTTTTCTAACGTGTTTAGTGATTTTTATTATAATATTTTTTTTTCTATTTACAAAATATATTGAATACACACTATTTTCTTTCTCTCTCTCTCTCTCTCTCGCTCTCTCTCTTTCTCTCTCTCTCTCTCTCTCTCTCTCTCTCATTTTCTCTCGCTCTTTCTCCATCATTTAGAAACTTGAAAGGAGGAAAAAATATTCGTGCCCTAGCTTGAGATACTTGAAAATTTACTTCGACTAATTTTAATATATAATCTACAATACAGCCAAATTCAACAAATTTCTGCCAAGGTGCAATGCAGTTCATTTTCTTTCAAATAGACTTGCAAGATAAATCTACAACCATAAAAAGGAAGGAGAGAAAATTTAACGACAACTTTAATATTGTAAAATAACATTTTCCATTAAAACGAATTGAAAATCCCTTTGAAATGCATGATGTTTCAAGCATTCTATTAACAATTAAAGAAAAAATTGCTTTATATGAAACATAATTGTTGGGCAGACATTGAGGTAAACAGATTTTTACATTTTACCGGCAACAATATTTGTGTTAAAAATACTAAACTTATTAAAAATGTCTATTGTAAATTTCATTTATGTAAAACAGATTGTTTTTCAAACATATATAAATTTCCAAAAAAAAAAAATGCCCTGCTTATTGATAAAACAGGAGAGCTTAAAATTCAATAAGAAAATTTGTTTTCCCTTCATAAATTCATAAATTAACGAACAAATCTGTATAAAATTCGTTGTCATGGCCAAAAAGAAGGAAATTGGGCAGAGGGGTAGACCTAAAATTGCAATTGAGCAATATAAAACTTCTTATACCTAAGTTGGCCAAATGAGAAGAAGAAATTAATAATAGTAAGAGAGCCATTAAATAACCGTGAGATGCATTGATCCTTGGCAGAGATCTAAAAACAGTCGATAAGTACTTTCGGAAATATCGGAAACATTTTACATTTCACCTACATATTATTGGGTATTTTTTTTCCTTTTTTTTTTGTTTTTACCAAAACTGGTAATTACTAACAAAAAATAATCGCATGCGTTCCCTCTCTTTTCATGTAGTTTTTTTAAACGCACGATGGCACTTCTTATGTACTTTTACAAATTTTTCCATTTTATCTATACGTCTTGTAATACAGGGGATATTCTATGCATCAAAAAAGTACCTCGAACCTTCAAAAAACTCTACTGAGGCTTGAAACATCACTATAATTCATATAAAAAAAATGTTTTCTCTCTCCTTTTACCGGATAACAGGGAGTTATTTATACTACGCATTTTTCCATCGTGATTTTACGTCGTAAGTTGGCGACATTTTTAACTGACAAATTGTTCGAAAATTGGAAAAAAATGCAGCCCCTGTTATCTCCTCAATTATTTAAAGTAATTACTCTCTTATTGCTTCACCAGTTATTTGCAAGAAAAAAAAACAACTATGTCTATGGTATTTTTTTGCGATTATTCCCTTCAACGTAGATGTTCTGTGCAATATTCTCCTTAGTATATGTCACTTATATAGTATATATATATTTAGAGCATAACTCAAGTATATAAACTCTGATATTTCCCTCTATATTCATCTTTTCCTCATTAATTAATTTTATATTCTCTGAATGATTATGCACTTGTGCATCCTTATTCGCAGGCGACAATCCAACCATTATACTGATTTTCATTATTTTTAGCACATTTTTTTAACAATATGTAACAATAGCATAGGTCTTCTATGTAAATTGTCCCCGAGCGAGTTAATCTACGGATATCAGTTCGTAAGCCAAAACTTCATTGGAAAAAGAATATTAGTTAATTTTCACAGATGAATTTCATGTAATTTACATGGAACAATCATTTTACTTTCCCCTCTTTACCTGATTATGAAAAAATATATTCTGAAATATAAACATTAATTACTTTCACTTATGTAAGTGAGTATTTCTTCGTAAAGCTGAATTGGTTTTCCAAAGCCTTGGAATATAGTTCCCTCGATTTGTTCAACGTGTACTTTAGAACACAATTTTGTTGAACACATTCTTTTTACATTCTCCTAACCGTTTTTTTTTCATATATGCCGAAAAGTATCAAACACCGATTATAACCGTATGTATAGATAATAATTAATCGTTTAACTGATGACCGTATATTAACACGCCTTTGAATATTCTTCCCCAACTTGTTATTGCCTACATATTCCTATGTTATTCCAATTACTTCACGTTATTCTTTACATATTCAAATTGCACTGACATTCCATCGATTATATTAGAAGAAATAAAACTTATTCTCCGGGAAAAAAATGTACATTAAACGTAATTAATGTTCGATTATCCTCAGCTTGATAAATTCATTCTATATCGAATTAACACTGTTTTTTAATCAAAGGATTATGATGTACTCTTGTTGTGGAGCAAGGGGATTCGATGTATCACAGTTGGCACATGGGCGCTAGCTGCCACTACTGCTCACAGGCAGTGACAGTGGAGCTCCCATTGACGTTGTAGGAGCCGTCAAAGGTCCTGAAATTATTCAAAATTCTTCACCCACTCTCTCAATCCCATCCTAATCCCATCCCAATCCCATCCCAATCCCATCCCAATCCCATCTCTCAATCTCATCCCAACACTATCTTCCGATGGATTATTCTCATTATTAAAAAACCATGTCAACGTTAAAATACGTAATTACACTCACCAGTAACATTCGGTGATGGCTCCGCCATAAGCAAGGGACTAACTAAATTGCTTGCACTCATTGGCGTAGCACAATTGGCCTTCAATTTTTGTCGTACTTCTCTGATTTTCAATTGTAAACTCATTTTATTTGGAAAAATGTCCGAGTGTTTAGCTTGAAACGATGAAGTGGCCTGTGTCGATGGAAAATATCCATGATCCTGGAATAATTGCATAACTAATTGTCTACGCTGCTCGAGAACCTTTCGAGGTCCTCGCTCATTATCATTTCTCCCTACTCCTACTCCGCTGCCACCACCACCCGGAGTCTTTGGTGTTCTGGGCGAACTAGCTTCATCACCACCAATATCAGCATTTATTTTGAATGCATCGACGTTGAAGTCTGGACCAAAGAATGTGTTTCCCGTCAATTTAACACTGGCTGACGATTTCGGCGTTGCAGAAACGTCACAGTCTCCATCTTCCTCATTAAGTGTAGATCTGTGAAGTCCTTGAGTACTTTTCTTTTTATACCCCTGAAGAGATGATGGAAGATTGGGGGGATGAAGTCCAGCTGTGCCTGGAGTATGAACCGACGAGCCCACTGGTGTATTCATACTTATTGCACTTGGGCTCTGTATATCCTCTGGTTTAAACTCAGGTAATGATGAAAATTTCTCTTCAAAATTAACTTGTTCAAGTACCCTGTCCATTCCATCTTCAACATTCTTTTTGAAAAACGATCCTTTCTTAGCCATTGGTGATGGCATTGCTTGAGCATCACCAACTTTAATTTGTTGCTGTTGCTGTAATTGTTGTTGGAATGGTTGCTGTTGCTGCTGTTGTTGTTGTGGCTGTTGTTCCACAATCGGTTGATTTGTTGATCCTCGAGTATCAAAGTGCTGAGAATTCGGTTGGTCTCCTGGATTGGATGTAGGAGGATATGCCAGTGATTGTCTTCTTTGGAGAGGTGCACGTCCAAGTTGAGCGGGGGTCGGTGCCAGCATAAACGGCCCCTTATTCTGGCCGATATCATTATTCCTCGGCTGAGAGTCTTCAGCCACAAAACTCGTAGAGTGATCACTATTCTGATTGGTACCGTGCGGCGTATGGGGCGTATGAGGAGTATGCGGAGTCGAGGGTTGCCTCACTTTATCTATCGTTGTGGGTAAAAGAACTCCTTCTTTACGCTCTTGCTCATAAAAATGAACATGATTCGTGGTGACAAGATTGTCTTTTTTCTCTGATTCAGCGAGTCTAGCGATAGAATGTCCAATTCCTCGATAACTTGGGGTGCTTGAAGAAGACGTTGCTACAGGATACGATTTCGTAACAATAACACTTGGAGTATCAACTTTGTTGCCAGCAACGAAGTTCTGTATGGTTATATTACGATTCCCAGTCTCTGCAATGCAAAAATATATACCATTACCACCTACATCCGCATCGTTAAAAATCAAATTATAAACGATGAAGATTCTCTTCAAGTGTAACTTACCAGAAATCGGTATGTGAAATCCTGGTATAAACATCCTCTGTTGTTGCGTATTTGTTCCAAGATACTGTGAGCCCTGCTGTTGTTTAGAAACAGCCACCAAATCATTATTGAGCAATGTAAGAGTGATCGGAGGTTGAAAAGGAACGGCTGATGATTGGGTACGATGGACAGTTGAAGACTGCATTGGCTGCTGCTTCAACAGTGCCATCATTGGCTTCGTTCCAATCTGTTAGAGATATTACAAATTTTTTTCTCTTCCCTTTTTTTTCGTTGGTATGCTAATTACGACTATAAGTTTATGGTGAAATGATGAAACGTACTCGATGACGTTGGATGTGTAGTTTTTAATTTTTTATGAAGTCAGTGGCCAACTCAGTATAAACAACATTTGTACAATAGATTTGTTTACGCTTCATCACTCACTCTTCGCATGCATATATACATGTCTCGGAACATGTAAATTAATTTCCGCAAGTACTAAATGCTCGTGGCATGCATTTTGGCAAATGAATGGATAAAACAAATGGATGAATTATAATGTAGGGTGGAAATAGGTGAAATTATTGAATTTACTCACCGAATGCAAGACAGATGCAGCTGTAAATTTGGGCACACTCCTTCCATTTTCAGTGTGTATATTAGCAACAAGATTATTAACACAGTACTGGGTACTGTACTGTTGATCTCCCTTGACTGGTTCTGGTTTAACAACTTTGGGTGATATTGGCATAGTGATGAATGCCCCTCCTTTCGGTTGAAATCCGGAAACTCCAGTGGGATTGACGGGACTGTGATAAGGATAAGTTGAGAGCACCGATACAGTGCCACCTTTGTCAATAGACGCATGATGATAGCTCGTCGTTGTTTCGATACCTGTCGACGGGAGCGATGCTGTAGACATACAGTGGATAATTTTTCTTTACATGCAGAAATAAAAATGAAAAAAAGCTCAAAAAATTCCAACGCTCAATGATGGAACATCTGTTACAGATTAATTCTCATAATATTGTGATTGACATTTGTACCTTTTATTGGCTTGGGCCGACAGGTAACCTCGGATTTAACTCCCTGAGATTTTCCACTGCTGACAGGTGAAAATCTCCTTCCAAAATTTTTTTCATCTCCCTCTTTATCCTGTCCATCATTATCACTGTCTGCTGGTTTATCTTTCACTTTTGACTCGCTCTCTGGCTGCGGATCCTCACATATCACCATTTGTTGTTCGTCATCAGAGGCATTACCGTCATCTTCCTGTTTAACGGATGACGACTCAGTGGTATCCATTGGTTGAGGCTCCAGAAGTCGATGAGATGAATGCGGTTGACTCACAGTCTATAAAATGGAAATGAGTATTGTTACCGGTTCTAATGCATCGGTTCTCTATTCATTCCATTATTTATGGAATAAATGGATTTAAGAGTGAGCCTGGAACTAGGAACATATGGAAGCGTGAATTGAAAAAAATAGATGATTATACCTCAGTACTTGGGATATCACTGTAGATTGCTGTTACTGGTATATAAATTTCATCAGATGTACGAGGCGTTAGCAGAATGTCCTCACTGGGTGGTCCCATATCCGTCTCTTCTCCCGTACTATTTAGTTTTCCTCTTGGCTCATTGCCTTTGAAACTCGTTGTCGATGATTTCCTCCTGTCTTTACTGCACCACTTCCAGTCTGGATGTGCTTTAAAATGCGCCTCTTTCACTTCAGACGCTAAATCATGATATTTCTGTTTCTCCTCAGCACCCAATGCATACCACCATTCACCGAGAATCTTTGACACTGTACGATTGTCCTGATTTGGATGTCTCTGGTGTACAACTGCTCGATGACGTTTTGAAAATATCATAAAAGCGTTCATTGGTCGACGAATACGGTCCTTTGTCTGTAAAACAGGCGGTTTCTTTTCAGCTTGCTGCGTGGTGGCAAATAACAGTAAATAATTAAACAGGAACTAATTGATTATCAAAGACAAAAGAATGTCGGTCAAAAATTGAATCAAGCACCAAGTTTCCAAATATAATCTTCAACAAATTTCTTTACGAATTAAAAGTTAATTGCATTATAAAGAAAAAATGTCAAAAAAAAACTTAACACTCAAATTATAATAACATTCCTGTATAATTCATTGCCGATTTATCTAGATCATTTTTTAAATGGATTTCTATGAATAGCTCGCCTCCGAAGCTATTAACAGAATTATTTGTAATTAATTGTGATGAATAAATACCTTTAGTGGACTCTGTGGATCTTTGGTGTGCAATGAGCTGAGTGATTGACTTCGACGTTTATTTGAATTAGCCTCGACCTCAGCAGGTGTAGTTGGTTCAGTCTCGAAAACATCATCATCTTCCTCGTCAGCTGGTGTAATGGGATCCGGGCCAGGGCCAATTGGCTCATCTCCGGGATTCCCAATGCTCAGTGGTATCGGGGGTGCACTCAATGGTGGACTCAGTGCTGATGGTGGTGGACTCACTTCTGGTTGATCTAGTACTGTCGTCTGCCAGGAAAAAGCTGCAATGAAATTAATTTTTTGTGTTAGTTACGATGAATGTGGTTAGTAGCGTGTGGCAATGGAAGAGGAGAAGGACAAAAAAAAATTGAAGAACCATTTGGTTGTATTCTCTTCTAGTCATTAAGGAGATGAGCATTGGAAGAAGAGAAGAGAAGAAAAAAATTTTCTTCATTCCTGGAGAATATAATGGTGTTAGTGTATTGTTAGTAGGAATATTTTTTGTTATCAGTGAGGATGAAAAGTATGAAAATGAATTCTGAATCTGTTTGTATTTGCAAATTTCCCATTATAAATTTGCCATTCAGTTCATTTACAGAATTGAGGAATTATGAGGAAAAAAGGTGAGAAGTGAATAAAGATTGGTCGTCATAATCCTATGAATGTTCAATCATATCTACAGATAAGTAACTAAATGAAGACAAACGAAGATGAAAGGGGTCAAGCGAGGATGTCAACTGGAAGACTGGTGCACATGGTATGACCAGGGGAATTTACATGGAAGAGTGTCTTGGAAAAGATCATGAATGCATTTATATCCGTATACCACCAGCATAACAAAGCCTGCAACAAGCACCAGTATGGATATTCTCAATTTCTATTATACATCGGATTCAAACCTTTCTTCCAGTTGCGCATTGAATTGTTGAGCAATTGCGGGGGATGGGGCTGGTATAGAGGTGAAACATCGTGGCAGCCATCTGTGAAACCCTTACCATTTAGTCATAAAAACTTAATGAAAAAAAAGCGATGCTATCATTATGCGATAAGTCGACCAAATAATTCAATTCGATTTCAGCAACATAGTTTTCAATACAGGAGAATTATTAAATAAATGGTTAGCTAGCATGTCTAGCTGAGAGTACGGAATACAATTTTAACGTAAAATCAGTTTTATAAAACACGTGAAATCTATCTAATCACATAAATGATGTATCTAATAAATCACTAAAATAAGAAAATATACTCACAAACAACTCCATTGGGTTTGCCATTGCCATCCTCCCTCAATGGTAATGTCTTTGGTACTTGAGACAAATGGCTCGGCTGAACGATCACATGCTGGAAGACACTCGTAGGTGTTAAGGTGTTTGTTACTGCCGTTGCAGTAGACATTACGGCGCTTGTAGAGAGTGGGTGGTGTTGTTGTTGTTGCTGTTTTTGCAGTTGGTGTTGCTGTTGTGGTTGTTGCAATGAGGTTCTCTGGAGCCCCGAATGAGATGATATGTGAAGCCCCATGTTTGCAGACTAAAAATAAGAAAATACAAAAAAATCAAATGACAATTGTCGGGAATAATATTCATTAATGATTTTCAGAAAATCGAGAATTGATTTCATTGAGAGTATTGCAACATGAATTCAATGAAAAATATAGGTGCGAAAAAGTGATAAGTTCTATAAGATTAAAAGAGACACGAGTGAAGAATTGAGTAATATGAAAGTGAGGCAATGGATTAAAAAACAAAGCCTCGATTCATTTGATTGCACGAGTTGTCTCACCTGTGGTATTATCGCCATTTTTTCCACATGCCCAACAGCAACGCTAGACTGCACCTGTGATTGGCATGCACTTCCTGCAAGCGTTTGCATTTGTCCTAGATGATTCAACATGCCCTGTCTGTATTTATCCTCTTGACTGTCGACATGCCCAGATGATGGCACGTCAATGCCATTTTTTATCACTAAATATTTTTTATCGTGTTGAGGCACCTGAGACATCTGAGTGAGTTGCTGTGACTGTTGCTGAATCTGCGTTTGCATAACATAAATCGGTTGACCCTGAGGCTGTGCATAGTCAACGGGCAGTTCCTGAGTTTTGAGGCTCAAATTTTGAGGAGGCGGAGCAGCTAAAGGGACATGAGGTGAATGGGGTGGCTTCAATAGTTGCTGATTTTGTTCAGGTATATCGGTATGAGTGGCAAAACCATTGTTTGAGGTAAGTGCATGCTGGAGAATGATGCCCTGTTGCTGCTGCTGTTGGTGTTGTTGTTGTTGTTGCTGCTGCTGTTGCTGTTGCTGTTGCTGCTGTTGTTGTTGTTGTTGTTGTTGCTGCTGCTGCTGTTGTTGTTGTTGTTGTTGTTGCTGCTGCTGCTGTTGTTGTTGTTGTTGTTGTTGTTGCTGCTGCTGCTGAGCCATGGATGTTACAACAGAAGGATGTCGTGGCGGTGGGCTCTGTTCAGACCACGATAGTGTTAAATTCTGAGTTGGCATGCTCCTTCCAACTGGGGATATACGTATAACACTTGTTCCAATGCTGGCTGGTGCCGGTACAGTTGGTGCTGGTCTACTCGGTCTGACCATGCGATTTGGTTCGGGCTTAATAACTTGTTGATATTGCACAGTAAAATGTGATTGAGTTGGTGAGTGTTTCCACTTAGTACCTGGGGATATAAGGGAGGCTGCGTGGTGGGCTGCTGGAGTGGATATTGGCATGAAAACATTATTCTGATTTAATCCGAGGGGTGGTACTGGAGATTGACTGATGCAGGGAGAAATAGATGAATGGGCAGTTGGTGAGGAGTAGGCTGGTGTTGCTGAGCGTGAGCTACCCAGAGATACAAGCATATTAGCGGCTTCTGTTTCTTCCTGATCGAATCGGCCTGTCATACGTCGATCACCGTAATTTGGTGAGGTATCTGAATCACGAGATGTCTCTTCACCGCCACCGTGAGATGTACTCGTTGGGCCCCGTAACTCTGAACCCTTGAGTGACAGATGACGGGAGCAATAGCCACGTCTCTGACTCTCCTTGGAACAGCCCTTTTTACTGCACAATCTTCGCCATTGTTTTCCATTGAATTTTTTCCTAATTCCATTGGGCGTTACCACTACATCACCCTTTTTGTATTTGTGTGGCGTCGCCGCCTGAGATCTGGGTGTGGCCGCCTGTGAACGTGGAGTTATACTACGTTGTTCCATCAAGCTACTGTTGCTTCCCCGGCTCTGTATACTACTGCGTTTACTGCTCCCTGCATCGGATGGAAATGTTATGTCTTCCCTATCAAGATCGTCGTCACTCTCGAGATCGTCATAAGGTCGATTTCCATTGCTCAGGGTTGTGTTAGCAGAGTGCCCGGGTGTACCAACTGTCATAAGGGGACTCGTACCAGTCGTACGATAATAACCACCAGAATCATTGTGGGAGGACAAATGGGGCGGATGGTGAAGTGGATGAATGGAACCAACTACTGATGCTTCAACCGAATTTCTGAATGCATGATCTAAAAAATTACAAAAACCACAATATTATGTTACACAAAATGTTATAAATTAACAAGGAAATTATGAAAGCAATGAAAATCAGCAATGAGCTCACCAATAGCAGGATCAATTCTCATAGACTCGGATTCTCCAAATCCCTCCTCGAGTTCATCCCACCAGGGTGGCCTGAACAGTCTCAAATCTGCTCTTTTCACGACAAAACTCTCACTCTGCTCCTCATCACGTTGAAATTTAACAACAAAACGATGAGGTCCAGTCAATATGTTGCACACACTCCCCTTAACAAATACATTAGTCATAGTATCTAAACCACTATTTGTTGGACACCGAATGCACACTGTCGCATCCAATTTAACTTGACCGATGGAAGGGCTAGCATCAGCAATAATATCGGATTTACCAGCACCAAGTACATCGTTATATCTCACTAATTTACCTTCACCATCAAATTCAATGTAAACATCACCATGAACAGCGTTTCGAATAACACCAGGATAATAACGCGTGTCTCTTAAAGCTAATACGCGGTGGTTCTGCCACTCGCTGAGATCAATCGTAATTGTTGAAGGTCTTGGACGTTGACGTGGTGGCTCATCACGCAATGAATAGTCAACTGCTGTGCTTTGAGGTGGTGGCTGAACAACAACACTCTGGACAACTGAGTAACACTCTGTTACCATTGGTTTAATTTGCTGATGATTTGGTGAGTGATGTGGCGAGTGTTGTTGTTGCTGCTGCTGCTGCTGCTGCTGTGTCATTGCCAATGGTGGATGTAAATGATGGCTTCCAGACGTCGACTGTACTTGTGGCAATGTTTGATGTAAATTTATCATAGTTCCAAAGTTACTGACGATGTTCCTCGGTTTCTCCATGTCCTCCAATTCGGACGGATCGAATTTTCTCTTCTTTGGAATTTTCTTGGCGTTCATCGTTGGATCTGATGGATCACGCTGGGGCGGTGGCGGGGGTGGCTGTGGCTGATCTGTTTTCTCATCCATTGTTGCACCACCACCACCGCCAACACTTACGTACTGAACTCCGCCAAGGTCATCACGTTTTTCATGCATCTCGGGATGTGCCGTCAGCATCTTTGCCACCTCACGCTGCTCTGCAAACAAAATTCCAAATATTTATTACTATTTACTATTTCCAGACAAACTTAGTTTTGTTAGGAATACATTCTATTCTGAAAATTGAAAATATCAACTATAATGATATCAAATATTTAAAAGATAAAAGAATAATTACTCGTGATTGGAAAAATCTACGAAGAAAAATTGGGAAAATATTATTGATAAGACACTTGATTAATAAATTTGATAGCACTTACAGTCCATACAGTCGCGAGGAGGCTGGAGACCGGTATTCGGCGATTTGATGGTGGTTTGGCAACGACTAGGTGCATACCTCAGCACCCGGCTGTCGGGAACGGGATGCGTAGAATCGGGACTCTTACTTCTCAGATTAATTTCAAATGTATCAACGACAATACCCTTGGCAACTCCCAGCTCCAAGTCTTCTCGCCAGTTCCAGCTGCCAAGCATCCTCCTCCAACGTTTCTACACGCGGTCCAACGACCACTGGACTCTTCTATTTACTCCACTTTCTGATGGATAACTCTGTTAACAAACACGTACATCGTAAGAAAATACTCAGTAAAACATTCAGATTGATTCTACCAATAGGTCAGTGGTATGAATTACGAATATGAATTTTATTCTGTGACAACGTGTTTTGCGCTATTTAAAATAGCGTCAATATCAGAAAAGACTGTAGACAATAGGAGAAGTAGAAGAGATAGAATTTAGAAGGGCCAAAACTCACACCAACCGAATAATTTAAATAGCCAAAGAAAGAAGATATTTTATTCCTTCCCCTTGTAGGTATTATCTCCCCCACAAATATAGCTTGACCTTCCGAGGTCTTGAAAATACTATCAGTGATCAAAAACTGTCCCCTGATCAGAAAACTCGTCTTTCACTTTATCATTGTTACCGGTATATCAATGACCGGTTCAATTAGTCTGCATTAAACACACGTACACTCACACAATGTTAAAAATCCCACTGATAATTTTTCATTTCAGCGTAAAACATTATCTCGAAAAAATAACAAGCTCAGGGGCTGTTAGTATAGAAAAAAAATTGTTGCAAAATAAATCTTGCTATCTTCTCCGTTTTTTTTATTACTATTCTTTCCGTTTAGGGCCCTATTCACAGGTAAGAAAGGATAATTGAAAGATTATTTGGATTGAGTTTGAAAGGTGAGAGTGAGTGATTGAAAGTGTATGGAAATGGTGAAGGAAGTGTGAAGAAAGTTTGAAGGAAATGTGAAGGAAGGTGTTCGATAATAAGTATGGATGATCTAGATGGCAGATATGGCAGATATGGTAGACAGATAGATTTTCAATGCTACGATCCCGGATTATGTGCCGTGGCTTGAGCCAGGATGTAGCCACGGGCGGAGAACGAATAACGAAGAAGTGCCACATTCACGCCGGTGGAGTACTTTGAAAAAAAAAAGTGAAACAATGAGCTAGCATCCCATGCGTTGTTGACACACATGCACGTATTTATATCCACTTTACACGAGCTCCACAATAGAATCAAATAAGAACAAATGAGGAATACTACGAGGGCCAAACTGAACTCAGGGTAAAATACAAGACAGAACGGGTAAAAAAATTCTGAACAATTATCAAACGCACACCGGTTGAGAGGCAACGAGCACGTGTTTTTTTTCTCTCTTCGAATGTACTTAAGATTTTTGCCTATATTTCAAATGACAAATCCAAAATAATAGTCTCTTTCCACACTGCAATCCATAGTGTAGTTATTACACATTTTTTTAGTAACTTATTGATGGTAGGGATTGCTTACTGTAACTCGCGTTGAGTCTAACTTGGTTTTTAATTGAGTTCGGAGGAGATAAAGGTTCCAGGACGAATAGTGAGCTGACACTGACGGCAACTGAGGAGACATTGGTTCCTCGTGGCGCAGGGGACAGAAGAGGCTCAAGAGGCTGGAGAGGCTCAGGGGGCAGGAAAACACAACACTGAAGTGAGAAAGAAAATAAATGAGGATGAGAGAGGGAAGCACCTTCGGGCAAACGAGCAACCTCCACTCGAATCAACCAACAAACCTCAGTCTCGTCTCTTTCACTCTGACTCAGCTCACCCACCAACCGCCTCAGCTATATATTCTGACGCTTCCATTCTCTCCCTCTCACATCTCATTCACTCACACTATTCTCCTCCTCTTTCCCCCCCATTGTGCCACATTTTTTCCATCTTCTTTCTCCTTCACGTCTACTGGGACGAAAAGCCCAGGTATATAGAACGTACTATGGGACTGGAACATGATGAAGATAGGGAGAGTAAAGAATTCAAAGTGGAAATTTTTTCTACTCTTTCTCCTTTCTCATTTGAATTATTTTTTGTTTATTATTATTATTTATAAAAATGAGAGAGCAAAATGATGAATAAGGACTCTTTGGAATTCCATGTATTCGTTTTGGAGTTGAACAGCAATTTTTATGGGATGTTTATCTCTGTTTTTCGAGTATTTCCCTGTCCTTTTTTTTTCTATCGCAGATTTATTTCTGGTTTGTGGTCTCCTGGCGGTTGGGGAATTTATTCGTACATTACTCGAAAATGTCTACCCAGCATAATTATAACAGTCGATATATTGAATTGCTGTATTTATTTTATATATTTTACAAATGGCCTGGCTGTCTGCCGGCAAACGTACAATTATGGGATGGACTGTCATTACACTTCTTCTTGCTTATTAATTAAGAGATGTTGGTAATCAACAATAAATTGATGTTAAACAATTTGCGCACTTTAATCACCCTATTTCGAATTCATTTCTAAGTTGATTATAGAGCCTATGAAGAGTTTGAGTTAAAGGGTTGTTGATAAAGAAAAAAAAGTGTTAAAACGCAGGTGTTGGGAGATGGAAAGCGATTTCGCTGAATAAAAGAGGTATAAATAGGGTAGTGGGGGACGAAAGTTTATCTCTTTTTTTCTCTCTCCCTTCAGTGGACACAATAACGAGTGTGGATATCAGAGAGACCCATCGTTCTCTCGAGCTGAAAATTTTACCTGCGAGCGCTATCGAAAATTCATTTGAACTCCCTATTCTGAGACCAAAAAACAGAAAAAACAATAACATTTAATCTCATTGTACTTGACATATAGGAAATTGAATAAACCTGGAATGTGCAGTATTTTAAACGTGTTTTCTCCAATTTTGAGTGCAAGAATCCGTGGGAGCGCATCGAGCTGTCACCTCCGCGCCCAAAAATATTTGAATTTTCATGAATGAAAAATTTCTACTATCCAATACACGAGTTTTATTGAAGAGTAATTTATTGGTGAATAGCAACGAATTGGAGGTTATTCAGTGGTGAGTGAATGGTGGTAAGTTGGGGAGAAAAATGTTGGAATATCCGGAAGGAGAAGACCATGGAGGAGAAAGGGAGTAAAGGTCACAGGAAAAATGTAGAATAAAGTGAGAAGCAGAGTGATACCTATACAGCCGCACCTGCGACTCTGCTAGCGTTGATTTCACCTTTAAACGGTCCTTAACAACTTGTAACCGATACCTGCGCCAGTACCAAGAGCACCCCAAGGCTTCCATACTAAGATATTCTGTGTGAATAGAGAGGAGACCCCCCCTCGACAAGGAAAAAAGGATAGTTGCGCCAATATTTTATTGCACTTCTGGCTTCAGCCTCAACCGAATATCCAGAGACAGCGAAACAAGGGGACTCTTAACTCTTGGCCTCCACTTGTGGGCGTTTGGGAGTATTCCCAAGAATTCACTTGAAGAAGAGAATTATCTCAAATAGTTCAACTCTCTTCTCTACCTTGAGATAATGTTGGATGTCTCAAAATATTGGATAAACCGATGTCTTATCTCGCAGATGGGAATAAGCAAAATTACTGTTGCAAAAAATTTGAAAAGTCCAAACATTTGAGGTCGGGAAACGAATGGATGAATTTGAGATAACATAGCCGAGCAAAAAACGTCACTAAAGATATCCTGCCATATATACAGATATATATATATTTTAATTTATCCTGGTCACTTCCAAGTACTGAATTGGTATTGAAAACAGTCAACATGAGTTCTCAAGGAAATTTAATGGACTTGCACTGAACAAGTAAATAACATCTATGTAATCAATTTGTAACGTCAGTAGAAGAATGGTATACACTGAAATGTCACAAATTTATTGTTGAACGATTGAAGTGTATTCTCTAACGTGGCCATAAACTAAGAATATGGAAGAATAATAACCATAAAGATTTTTCCCCAAGTATGCATAATACGCAAACAAGGGAGAGGACTAAACCTGGAAGGCTCAGTAACTTGAATCAAAAGGATCACTCCCTCTATTCCCCCCATTGTAAAAATAAAAGATGAAGTGAGGGGTATTACTATGGCACCTCCCCGTCATTTGGACTGCCGTTAAAGGGAATTGATACCCCTGGAGGTACTTGGAGGCTTTGTGCACCTGCGTATTGAAAAGAAATGCCAAGTGAGGTATATTCCTGGGCTATTCCTCTCGGACCTTTACCAACATGTAACCGATACTTGATGCACCTGACTACTCGGGTATTCACTTGAATGCCGGGTTTGTCATCAATAGGAGAAAATGTTTCGCAGACCCAATGGGGGGTAATTTACCGGGGCCCTTGGCCCCACAATGCCACTCTTTTTGAAATGTAATATACACGGGATAAAGTGAGAGGATAATGCTTACGCGACAATTTTCTCCCCACGAAAAACAATAAATCAAAAATATTTATTGTCCTCTTGAAGGAACGTAGCCAGTCTGTAGTTTTAAAATGGCAAGTTCTGTCCGGGGTTCGTTGGCAATTCTTACTCTTGCTGTGGGAAAATGAGATGAAAAGCTCAAGTGGAGGGGCAAGGAGGTTGTGCACCTGCCATCGGGTCATTCCTCCTTTTTTCCCTTGATCTTTTATTTTAGGAGTAGGATTTCCTGAGACAAGGGCTCAGGGAAAAGAGATCCTTTTACTACAGGGCGCTTCGGACGTAATTTGAGAAGCTAAATAGAGACAGACAGTGAGAGATAATCAATGGAGGGCCAAAGGGCGTGATTTTTTTTTCCCGAATACACCTGCTCAAAATTCAATTTTTCCCCGTATTGTTTTTCATTTTACCCCAGGAATTATGCAGTTCAGTCATATTTTCAAATATTTATAAATATCTGAGAACAGTTTTACTGATAAAAAAACTGATTGCTGCCGAGTGAATTTACTTTTGCCAATTTAGTTGGAGGATCTAAATCAATGTGAATATTTCCATTTGAAATGTCTCCATTTTCTTCAATTGATGCCTTCTAGAGGAATCATTGATAGGTGCGTAGCTATATATTTTCTAGTAAAAATTAATTTCCGGAATTATTAATAAAATTGATCGTAGAATAATTGCTCCCCAGACGTCTGGTAGAAACAATGCAACGCCATGACGTACTTCATGCCAAACTATTTTACTGTTCAATAGTTCTGACATGTTAGGTGTCGGTTTCTATTTTTACATTCTTTGCACAATAGAATGGTCGAGATCTTCGACGCGAATCAATGAAAGTGCTCCCTCGGACGGGTGAATCGACGCATGCCCTTTCGTCATGAACAATTTGGGCTTTATTACACTTGAAAAATTTTAAAAAATTCAAAATTATATTCGAATCTATACTCCCCCCTGTCAGAACATCAAGTTAAAATTCCTAGAAATATATTGAACTGATTTATGATAATTACAAAAATGAATCAATAGGGAGGGCTCCACGGAGTCACCTCAGAATTTGTATAAACATAAACATAAACAATAATTTCACAAGAAACCACTGTAGGGTTATTTCTTTGGTGACGAATGTTGTTATGATCTGTGGCTAGTCTCCAGTCTCTTGGAGATATTGATAGAGTTCAGACGGTATTCGTTCTCATGCAATTGTAATAAAGAAATAGTGATTAGAGTTTATTAAGTGTTTTAATTAATTTAACTATCCTATTTCCAATACCCTCAATTGATATATATATTCCTCTGACATTCTCATGTGTCACAGAACAATTCGATTTTACAGAGGACCAATACGAGCGATCGGTTAATACAAATCGGTTTGAGAAATTGTCAGGATGTGTCCGAATCTATGAATAATTTTTTTAAACTTTTTAACTCTCCCTCAGATGATAACAAATCATGGATCAGTATATGGTCTGTATACTGTCTGACTGTTGGACAATGACAGCTCGTAATCGAAACGAATATATTCTGGGCACCACTAATTCATAAAAGAATTGACGTGCAGGAGACGTCAATGTCTACATGACATACTTGTGGAATTGAAGGAAAATGGAGTATGATAATATTTGTGTCCATATAGAAAGGTCAGGAGAAGTGGGTGGAACGGGTGGATTTCGACGGATAAAGGGGTAATATGTAAATAGCAGGAGGAGGAGGTGGTCACCAGGAACCACAAGGTATTAGATTAAAATTTTTTGGAAAAGATTTAGACTATTTTATTACTTAATAATAAAAATTCCCACGGCATTCCGGTTGGTGGGAGAAAAAAAGAGTTTGCAGATTGTTAATCAGACTACCACGATCGAATGAACCAAGAAGAGACGAAATAAAGGAGACAAAACTCACTGATAACGCTATAGTGTACAGAGTCTGAAATATATATATAATCAATGCAACGTTTCGAAGCTCGCTGACTCATTTTTCTCCGTTTTGAAATCTCGGTACGTATATAATACACATGTCTCTCTCTTATCTAAAAACTCTTTCGAACTACCGCAAATCTCGTGACCCGCACCCTTAAACTCCATTGTCTACATAAAAGCAGTGGATACGTGATGATCTCTCGATTGAATAATCAGAATTTTTTTCCGAATTTAAGATGATAAACTAGTATTGTCCGTAGAATACTGCATGTCAATGATTTTAAATAATAATAATACTTTTATTTTTCGATGTATGGCCCAGGACCTTTTACAGATCAATGATTTTAAATATATTTATGATTAATTGAATAATTAATTACCGAGGCCCATATTCATTCGAAAAGTGTGAACACTTTTGGAAAATTACCCTTGACCCAAAATTTTATCGTGAGTTCTGCCATGAATTTAAATGAAATTAAACTAAACAATTAATTTCTTGAATATCCTGGTAATTATCAATTTTTAATCAACAACTGTTTGTCGATTATCTCCATGGGATGCAAGCGCTGCTTATAACAATTTCCATAAAATTATCGTTTTTGGTTTTTTTTGCTTTTTGGTATGCATTTTTTTTGCAATGCTCTGCAATAATTGGATGACAAATAACGATATGGAGTAATAACGATGAAAAGGCCAATAGATTCGTTTGAAGAAGACGTACAGTACATCATATCTGTTGGAAAGGTAGCGACATAAGATTTGAAATAGCTTTTCGAATATTTATACTATCGTCAAACACTGGATTCTACCCGTAAATGTATCACCATTTGCTTTTTTACGAAGCTCTTGACATCCCAAGGTTATAGATGTCATAGATCGTGCCTTCCAGATAAAGATAGGAGAACAAATAAGAGTTGGTGATAAAGACAAACCAGTGATGTCTGATTGATAACCCGAGCTGGTTGAATTAGACTGCGAGGCTCGCTTGTCAAACATCACATAAGTTGACAAATACAAATCTATGAATTTCGCGAATACAAGACTTTAATTGCAACAATTAAATATATGAAATTGAAGAGCTAATAATTGAAAATTTGAAGACAACATGCGAAATTATGCTAGAACCTTTTAACTTCATTATAAAACTTTCATTATCAACTCATAATTTTTTTAAATAAAAATATTTTCGCCATTATTGTCATGATAATTGATGAATGTATCGGTACAAGTTGATTCAGTAAACACGGTAAATATTATGAAATAAACCTGTTATATATTATAATCAGCATAATATAATCAAGCTGAGAAAAAAAAATGAAAGAAAAAATGGGAGGAGGGGATTCAATGTTCCTTGTGGAATTTTGCTCAGCCAATAATCGCTTGGCTGATCTATTTAAGCGATGATGATGAATATTTGCCATTAAATGCTTGTCCAAGATTATCGGATATTGAGTCGAATATTAACCCTTTACTGACAGCATAATATATGCAGCATGTAGAGAGTGTATATTCCCCATGGTGGATTAATCAATATATGCCAATTCTCTCCAGTTCACAGATAGAAATAAATATATACACTATATTTTTTTGTTTCACCTCACATGAATGATACCCGTATTCATATGAAGAGAATAAAAATTGCAAATTAATAACGAAAAAAATGACTTTCAGCCTCAAAATTACGAAAGATAAATTTAAACGCAGGCATAAATGTACGTGTAATGGGTGCTGTAATAAAACTGTAATGTACTGAATGGAATTCATTTGAATTAGTTAGGACTGATTAGTTTCTGCAAGCGATCATTTCAACGGTTTTCTAATTATTGGAAAAAAATATTATCTCTAAAAAATTCAACAAAACCGTTCAGATTTTTTATGGATTAATAGAGTCGCTCTCCCGTGAATATAAACCAATTTCGATTGTTTTTAATTGAATTAATGAATATTGGTATACACTGCACTCGGGTGAATTCCCCAAAAAATTCATTCACAAGTTTTTTTATTTATTTTTTAAAACCAGAGATTTTTTATCACTGAGGTGATTGATTTAGAAATTACTAATTAAAAATTTGCAAATTTGGGGAGTGTATATTTTGGAGTCCAGACTCTGGACGATTTCTTATTGGGGGTAATCGCATTTTTCGGGGGAAGTTTATTGCGTGGCTATTGAAATATTTGGTAATCAATATTGAATGTTTTGCTATCGAAATGGTAAGTAGTAAAAAAAGAGGAAAGAGGAAGAGAAACGCGAAGTTAAGCGATTGAGTGAGTTAGAAGAGGTGGGAGAAGAGGTTGCAGTGTATATCTATATATTTTATTTGTACCTAAAGTTGAGAGAAGGCACGCATACGCCACCAGTGCAACGAGGATATATTTACGCTCGAGAGTACTACGCTCGAGTATGTGCTACCCCTACCACTCTCTAGTAGTAGTACTTTTACTCGACAATTCCATTGATTCGAGACCCGAAAGGAAATTCTCCTCTGGACAAACAATCAAATTGAAGATAACTCGATTGTCATTATTTAAAACAAAATAATAATACGAGTAATTTCATCAAATCTCCTGTTCCATATTTTCCCCATATTTTTCGATTTTATCCTTCTTCCTTTAGTCGACAATTCCCATCTTTGGAGGATAATGTTACTCCGTTATTTCAGAACTTTTATGAATTTTTGTTTAAATTTTAGACGGAACTAAAAAAAATTTTAGAAATATTCTTTTAACTCAGCAGGACTTATTACCCTGGCACTATCAAAACGTAATTTTTTTAGACTGTTCCTTACGAATTCTCGTTTAGGAATTTATATTATATACTTTCCAAATTCGATGACTCAAAAATCAAAATGAGAATATGGGGAATATATGGGAATATATCGTTCTTGCTCTGTGTTCATGGTGTTTTTTCAACGCATGTGGACTCAAAAAACGCATAACGACAGGCGGAGAAATGAAATTAGTAGTATGGAGGAGGGAGTAAAAAGTATGAAATTCAGCGCATATATAGTAAGAATGGTAGTGAGGGTTGGATGGTATAGTAAGCGAACGATGCGGCGCGAAGGTGAGGTGGTGGTAGTGGTACGCCTCCTCGCGGAGTCGTCGATTTCTCACTAACACGATCAATCCATTGTGAGAAAATTCCTTGGCTCCATGGACGTGTAACCACTGTCCATGTTTCCATCTTTTCCATCTCCAAATGAAAACACGTGTAAACCCCTCACCCCTAAGGCCCATCAAGCCCGTTGTTGCCTAAATAACCACAAATCCGTTCTGCCGATAGGAAAACCATTTGATTTGAATTTGAGGTAATAATAATATTGAGCTAGTCCGAACCCATTTAATTGCGTAAAATAACAATTGATGTTTGTATATTTATAAATGTAGAAACTATGTGGCAGGGTAGCAGCGCAGAGTTCACGGAGGAAAGGGGAAAAAGGGAGAGAAGCTATTTAAAAATAAAAGAAAAAAAGAATGCGACTGGCGTATGGTCGTCGTATAAATAGACGACAGAGCCCGTGTATTATAGAGATAGAACGCTTCTTCAATGTGTCTCCTCTTCTCTCTGAAAACCTGGGGGTATCAGGTATAGATACATATACACGCGCGTATGACACGTCCCACCGGGTTCATCCATCTCGCTTCCTCGAACAACGTCACGTCAGAGAGGTGGGGTATTTTGCTCACGGAATGAGATATTCGGTGGACGAGGGAAACGAGGAGAACGTAAGGGACGTGGGGCGAGGAATCGAAAGGAGTGGAATAGAAAGCGCGTGCGAGTGACCCCCGGTGGCACATGACAGACGAAGACAAATGCATTTTTTTTTTTTAATCCATAAAACGAGAATGACAAGTACAGCGCGAGTGAAGATGACAGGACGAGAAAGAAGGATGGAAATACTGGGCTAGCGCATACATGTACAGCTCCAACTTGTTTCACACTCGGATCAACTCAGCCAGTTGGATTTTATAGTGTTGGAGTACATACACATTTACAGAAGGTATATAGAAGAGTTTGGCGCAAGGCGGGATGTACTACAACATATTGTGAACAAGCGTGGCATACAGTGACGCAGGCGCGTAGGTAGTTGGAGCGGTTGGAATTTACAGGAAAGGTTTTGAGAGCCAACGGAGCAGAGACAGGCAACGCCGCATCTCCTCCGTCCCTCGCAACAGAGTCCAACGGCTAGGGTAAATAAACACCGAACATTCAGCCACATGCACTCTCCCAAAGACTCAAACGAGGGAAAAAGAAAATCAGTGATTTTCCACGTATATCACTAATATCATCAATCTAATAATTAAATGATCATTCCAGGGGTGCAAGTCACTTGACATACTTTTCATTCAACCCCACTATTGATGTGATTAATTTTTCTATTAATATTTTTTTAAGGTATCTCCATTTAATTAATTCTTTTACTTCCAGGGATTGCTGAATTTCAATTTCTAGGGAGCGCACACTCGGTGTACTTGTTCTATTCTTCTTCCTTCCATACTCACACTATTACTTCATACACACGTTTTTAAGTGTCTAGTATTTTCAGCGGTTTTACGTGGTTAGTTATTGGTTGGAAGGGGTTGGCGAGAGAGGGGAGAGAGGATCGCGGTGGTACATTCTGTTGGTATTTACCTTTCAGGTTTTTCATGTTAAAAGGGAGTGCAAAGGGTGGAATAGATTGTAGGTGTATTTAACCATACATATCGCTGATATTTACCGTGCGTAAGTCGTGGGCCTCCGATGACTGCGACGACGTTGCACTGAATTATTGGCATGTTTGAAGGAGCGACACTTATTTTATTCCTCGCGCGCACACAACTTCCCGCATTATTATTATCACTCAAATTCAATATTTCGAATATTTATCTGTGGAGTATAGACTGCACACACATGCACATTATTTGCTTTTAATTGCGAACAAAGAGCGAGCAGAACGAGATGAGTTTTTTTTTTTTTGGTTTTTTCTTCTGGATTAGATGTTATCTTTTTTTTAAATATAGTATCTGAGAGATGCGGTACGAGGAAATCTATTCACCTTATTCCACTTACGTGGTCATTTTCACTGGTATTTTCTCGCGTAACTGAGAAAATAACGTACATAGAGCCCTAGTGCACACAAGGGGACTAAAAGGGATGTGGGATAATCACACGAAGGTATGAGAGCTACTGAGAAATAATGAAAGAGATAAAAGGAAGAGAGGAAGGGAGAGAGAGAGAGATATATATATTCATGCGCGCCCGCGCACAATTCACTGACAGGCGACACTCACTATATGGGTACCGGTCGACGACGACGACGACCAAGTGTATTTAGCCTCCACTAGACATTATTTTTTTTCTCTTTCTCATTGATCTTTTTATCACTGTATAAATGATTGTTATTGCGTCACTTTCACGATGAAAATACAGGGATATTGGTGTAATGAGAAGTTATTTAGCGGTGAACAGTGGGCCTCTCCGCAAGGTTTTATTTCCACAACGGAATTGCTAGGTACTTTTTACTTCTGACGAAGATGTGTGTATGGTGCTGCTACTGCTGCTGGCTCGAGCACAGAGCGCCTACGCCAAACTCACCACCAAACCAAACCCAGTCCACTTAGTCCACCCAGTCCACCCAGTCCCAGTGTCAGTCGAGTCTTCGTCGACTGTAGTATCCAGGGACGTATCTTGCATGGGGTACACCCTACCACCGCTGCATTCAAACAAAAATAAATAGGTAGAATTCATCGTTCATCCTGATTTTACCATTTTTTCTATTTCAGCGCAATTTTTTTAGTGTCATATTTCTAATGCTAAGTGTTGAATAACTCAAATTCGCTGGGAGAAATTGAGGCCTAGAGATTTAAAAAAAAAATAAAGACTAAAATTTTTGGAAAAAGTATCATTTTAATATTTTTTGGATAGCCTTTTTGTGCATCATGACTGCCAAGGCGGCTATTATAAAAATTTATCTCTACACCTGAGTTTTGGGAATATTCCAGGAAAACTCATCAGAGAACTCAGGCAACTTATCTCGATTCACCACATGTTTTTGGAGAAATATAACTTTTCATTGAATTGAAAAAAAAATGAATTACCAGTGGATAATTTATTCAACCTAACGAGAATCGTCTCATTGAGAGACGTAAAATCAAGAAAAATACGAATAACGCAATGCAGAGTAACTTCCGAATAGAACTATGAAATCCATAGAAAAAAAATATTGGGGATAAATTATTTGTGATAATTTCATCGATATTCGACCACGTAGAGAAAAGAATATATTAACGAGTAAGGAGAACTTTTTCAGAATAATTCGAGTGTCTGGTTAGTGATTAAATTTTACTACCGGGTCATCAGTTTTTTGGAAGAATCACATGAGGAATGACAGGAAACCTGAATAAGTAGTACACGCCAGTGAAAAATCAGGGTGCCACGTCCGGAGGGGATTCGATTTTTCCATTATCTATTTTTTTTTATCCCATGTTGCATTCCCGCATTTATAACAGCGTACGTCAAATTTCCATGGATTCCTAGAGATAAATGTGAGTCAGACGATCAATTTAAAAAACCATCAGCTGAATCTCCCCAAGAGTAACTACAACCCTGCAGTTATTCATACTGAAAGTAAGTTGAACGAAACTGTACCAAATAGCAGTGCCGTATCACCCGCATAGCGCTGCTGTACTTCTTTGTTATACAATTCCCGCGCAATTCATACGTCAAATCAAAAGTGCCCTCTCCCTCTTTTTATCCGCCTATGCAATTTACAATGAGGAAAAATAAAATGTAAGGATGAGCACCCAAGGTAAAATGAAATGATGAAAAGATCTGTGGGTGGGTAAGTTGAAAAAAAAAAAAAAATCAGGTACCTTGGGTTCCGGGGGGGTGGTTAATAGGGGATTAAATTCTTGAAAGGGCTTCCAGAATGGTGGAGGTAGTGCGGCAATGAATGAGGGTAGGGAGGACCGGGGCTCTCTGATGACGCGCCGTCAGGGCCAGGAGAATAGTACCATTCATGCTTATAGTAACTCGAACCTCGCACTGAAGTACTTGGAGTTCATCAACGTGTGCAGTGCGTCAACCAGAAGAGGGATGAAAGATTGCATTGTTACGTGTACGTCTCCAACTATTGACGAGTTGTCGGCGAAACCTCAACGGTTCTTCACTCCCCCATCCATCAACTTAATATCTATAAAGAATCAACATAAACATGACAAAAATTTGTCAATTGAAAATATGGCAGCAGGATTATCTCTTGAAGAAGTAATTAACTGCAATTAGAATTCTGTTGCCAAGGGCGAAAATGTAAGGAATCGAGGTACCATCAAAATCGCACTGAATTATTCTTACGTGTATAATCGCGGGTAAATAAGAGGTGAGAAGGCGTGAAACGGAGAGTGAGGGATAGACATGAGCTGGCAAGGAAAGGCGGAGTGAGAAAATAGAAGGCTTGCAAACTCACGCGACATATTGGATGGGTGGGAGAAGTAAAAGGAGAAATAAAAAAAGGAAGGGGAGAGGAAACGATGTTGCTGAGGGCGAAATCGCGTCGTCGAAAACTTCCGGGGGAATGTGCCTATTAATGGCGGCGCACTCTCGTGCGCATACTACACGTCTTATTCCTAGTTATTCTATTGACTGAATCATTTCATACCCCTGGGACTCCACCATTCATTTTCTAAAAAACGACAGACCAGAGATGGCGGAATATGAGAAAATGATGTTTCGACAAAAACTAGCTGTCAGTGAACCATGTTTTTTTTTTCATAGTTCACTTTAAGGGAGTAAGTACGAGAGACGTGAGGAATTGAAAAAATTTATGAAATTTTCTAGTTTACGAGAATTTTCTAGAAAATAATGGAGTGTTACTCTAATATAAGGAGAAATCAATTTACAAAAGTTTTCTTTTTTTTTCAGTTAAGGGGAGAATTTGTCTGTTTTACTTTTTCATCTCTCCAATTGGCTTTTTTCACGCATTACTTCATTGCTACACCGTAAAATAGAGATTTTCAGCAATAGCAAAAACTGGAGAACGATCTCTGCTGTGGATTTTATTTTGCCGTGCAAATTCCCGACAACTGGAGATTTTCATTGCAAATTTGAAGTGAATTGGAATTCTGAAGTGAAACAGGACATAAGACTAGAATATTCTCATGCCCGGTAGCACCGAAAAATTTTGAGAAAGGTACACTCACTTACAATTATACGTAAATGTCCTCGGTAGTAGGGGAAGGTGAATTCTATTGAAATCATAGGGAGTAGCGAGACTGTATACACTCAACACTAATGGCAGAATAGATACATTTACACGAATGTACACACGAGCGAAATGAACCACGCGTGCTGCACGCGCCTCCATTTAATATCGTTATGATGATTACTTAGGGGCTGATGGAACAAAATGAAACAAGTAAAAAAATCATAATGGGGCATAATTCTAATAACTTTAGTTCTTTGTTTAAACAAGAAAAAGGAAGATGCAAGTTAAATGACACCGGTTTTTTGTTCATTGCTGAATACCGTTATTGGATGGGGCATTTATTTCAAGACTTTATCATCATTTAATGTGTTTTTTCTCTTGGTGAAATCGAATTAACGTGGAATACCACATCTATGAAGATGAGGAAGAATGATGATAAAGGTACTGAAAAAGGAGTATTCTCATATTTCTGCGGCACTGCACGACTTAAAATGAAATATTTCATCGAGAAACAAAAGGTATTTTATACGTCCAACGAAAGACGGGCATTGCAAAATGGAGATGCAGATGGAGAGGAATCAGAGAAGTCTTATCGCCACGGTGTGTGGGTGAAAATGTGAATCGTATACGTACGAGATTCATTTCTCGGAAAATTCATAGAATATAACAAAGCTAGGATAATCATTGTGATGGGCACGGGCGTGCATTAAATCGAGAATCACACGTGTTGTATGTTTATACTTATTTTACTTCACAATCAAAGAAATCTTTTCAGGATTTCCCCGAATGCTGATTCGTCCTGTTTGAGGAGTAATTACGTTTGCCAAGTAAATTTCATGTAACGTACTTTCCCGAGAAGACCAAAAAATTACTCATGATTTAATTGCTTGGTGATAAAAGACAAGTTATGTAGAGATTCGCTTGGCGCAAACTTCATCCCCTGAGAAATTTTATTATTGTAGATAAAGTGAGTGCAGAGATAATTTATTTATTTAAGCTTCTTTATTTCTACTCGGATAGGGATAATTTATAGATCAATTGGAAGGAGTTATATGAATCTGTAATAAATCTATCCTCACACTCTACATCTTGGCCCTCATCTGACCTCATTGGTTGCCTTCCGAATACTTCCATTTATAAAAAAGAAATGAATTATTTAGAATACACAGAAGTGAATTACTAAATTATGGGTTTGAAATGAGTTTAGAGAAAATGGGAATAATCATTGAAATATTGACATCATGCAACCGTGATTGGGCGCGCAATGCGCGCCTCCATTCCTAGGTGGTTAAAATAACATCTCACGTTTGGCATTCATCATATCGATCGTCGAGACCCGGTGTCGTCGTCTCCTCGTCTCTCTGAATCCACGTTTCTTCTAGAATAAATCCACGAGAATTGAAGAGAAATTGTTACAGCGAACGATGCACATGAGAGAAAACTTTAAGTAATCTTGACATTCAAATTCTATAAGGTTGAAATATTCTGATCTAGAGACAGGTTATACTAAATCGAGAATGCAGCTAATGGACTATTATTGATAAATGAGGAGAGACTCTGTACTATGGATGGCATATACCTGAACCCTGAAGTGACAGCCATCACATATTAGATTTCATAAATATCTCAGTTTCCATGTGACATATAAACGCCTCACAGAAATTTCTGCCTCTGGGTGTTCATCCCAATATGAATTGCTATAATCTTGCTTAACTTAATTATCATCAGCTCTCTGTCTCTCTTCTTCTCTTAGCTCTTGCTCTTCTCTTTAGGTTGCCTCCGTTACCACGGTATTCGACAGGAGATTGAAAGAAGCTACTTCAATTTCCACTGATTACCATTTGGAGACACTTCAACTGCATTCGATTTACTAACTCTCTGTAGAGTGCAACCTTGTTACTCAGTTCCGTGAGTTATTGGAATTACTTTGAAAATTTTATAATATGCATGAGTGACTGGATATGGAAGGAAATCTGTTGGTTTTCGGGGATTCCTGCAGGTACATAATTCATTCTTTCCGAGTTTTAAGTTCTCATTTAAGTAAGGATAGTTTATAGCCGGATTTCTTCGGGATTTTCCGTGGTTATAAAATCATGGGAAATGCCCACAGTCATTCCTTAGTTTGTATAATATTTGGATATTCGGACATGTGGTGACCAGAAAGGGTTAGACAAAGGAAAAGGGAAATAGTTCAAGGGGTGAAAATTATATTGCCATCTCCGGGGCTACAGGGTCTGACTTGTAATACCTTTTTAGTCTCTTGTAAATATTCATTCTGTGAGGTGCCTTCTGTCTGTCAAGTCTTAGAGATATTTAAAATGAAAATAATTTCTGAAAGTTAACGATGTGTTTGCTTACTTAATACCACAATCCGACAAAACCATGAGGAATATTACGTGAATGATTATTTGCAGTTTATCTATACGTGACTTGGTAGATTTTCAAAAGTATTTTTCAACGAATTGTCACTTGGTTATCTTAATTGAAGTCTTTTATGAAGACAATAAATATTTCAGAGATGAAAATTGTTCATCTTAAAATCCAGCTTTCATCCAAACATAGACAGATCAGTAAATATCAATTAAAAATATAGAAATTTGTGTGGTGGTGAATATTTTACCCGTTTAAATTTTATAGATCATAATTTCGCAATTAAAGTTGTTTTGAGGTTCATAAATTTTTAGTGTCAATAATGGCGGAGGTGTTACACTGCACAATGTAACTGACGGCGAGTGGTTACTAATCGAATTTTTATTCCCATATACAATTTTAGAATAGGATTACGAGATCATGGAGAACATTACCTCATCAGTCATTAGAATATCTGTGAAAATGTTCAGAATTTGAGATATTGGATTAAATGAAATAACGACATTTTAATAAACCTATTTGTAAGCACGATGAAACAACAGTTACTGTCAGTAAAACTTCGATATCTGCATGTCGTACTCTTGCCTGATAACACAAGCTGATAGAATGTAGTTGAAGGCTAAAATGGAGCAGTGTTCAAACATGAACAAATATACCTTAAAAATTATTCATATTTTTTACCGTTCATTTACATATCAACACTTGATATCTGCCGTTATATCTACAGAATTATTCGGCCCGGATACAGCCGGTCATACCCAGATCGTATCGATAATTCAAGGTTATTGTTACCACGTGTGTAATTTAGGTAAATATTTTTGTCATTTTTCCGTGATGACAGCGAATTGAGGTTCCCTGAATTGTGACAATTTTCCTCAGAATTTCTGGAAAATATTTTGATTTCTGTAACTAAGAAAAACAGATGAGATCCTTCCGTGGGTTTCTAACAATTTACGTAAATAATTTTAACACGAGGACTCTCGTTGCGGTATTGTACCCTTTGTAATTGTTCTCTCTCTGTCTCTCAATGTCTCATACACACACATACACATTTGTATGGGTGTATATGTGGGTACACATGCACCGAACACACAGTGCGTTCATCTCACTTACTCATACCATTTAGATGACTAATCTGACCAGATTTCACGTTCGCAATGTATAGTTACTTGTTCCATCTCGTGAAATCATATGTTTTATTCCATAATATCTTGATAAAATTGTGTGACTAAAACAGATACGTGGATTTTAAAATTTTCTTCGATTACAAAATTCACCAATTTTTTATGCTTACGGATTTAGGAAACATTGATGGATTAAATGCTATTTTTCCTTTTGTTTAAGAGAGTGGAGATTCCTCAGTTAAATCAAGTTTGTAATAATTCTTCGGAAGAAATTCAAAATAATTTAAAATTATCGCGAAGGATTTTAATTGCATGACGGAATTATCTGCTTTGTAAACCTGAGAAAGAGAATTGAGAACGTGGAAAAATGGGGGAAAATGGGGGAAAATGATATTGCATATGGTGGTCTCGAGATGATTAGAATGAGATTCTTAATGGCTGCTTGGCCGATATGGTACCGCATATCCCGATAATTGGCTAATCGATCAATGTTTGGATGATAAATAGAGATGGGATGCATAACTGAAGAATAGAGTTGAGTTGTTGAGTGGATGAATGAAGCGAGTAGAGTGCAGCAACAGCGGGTAGCAACAAACTGATTTCATGGATTTCAGGATGAGAGTATCTGGGCACGTGTGGAAGTGTCGAAGACAATGCGCACACCATTCTATTCCATCTTTTCATTTATTCACACCACCATTTTCCCCTTCATCTCTCCCTCATAAAATGTTCAACGTGTAGTGTTGGATTTTATTTTTGATAAAGTCACTTGTCCCCACTGAGAAAAGATACATCTTTTGCCAAATATATTCACTTACCACAAGTAAATATGTACAAATACTTCCTTTTACATATGCTGATGCCAAATATATTTTCTCATAGTTAATATATAGTTGAGGAAATAATTTTTTTTCCAGTGAGTCTATTAAAACGAGGGAATAATGGTAAATAATTAATAATCACGGGAATTAATGGAATACGTAAGGGAGTCAGTTATTAGTCAATTTGATCAATCGGTGGGAAAGTAATTTTTTTTCACACTTTTTGACTTCTTGACAGTGAAGTTTCAACAAATTTATCATTACAATTTTATAATTGTTCAATGATAGAATCCCTCAGCGCTAGTAAAAATCATTCTGCAAATAGATTCCAAATGTCAGAGTTTCATAATTAGAAATAAGCGTCATGGCTGGATCGTTACAAGTCTGTATATTGCATGAATATTGCATTGAAGTTAACATACACGGTGTAGTGAGTCTCCATATTTGTTAAGAAAAATGTGTAAAAGAGGGATGGAAATGGTGAGTTTCGCTCGGTGACCTGCACCAGGGAAAGTTCTTTTGTTTCAATATAGAATCACGATCTCATGGACTTTTATTCCCGAGCCGTTGCGCATCTCATGAAACAACGCCTCTCATATGTATTCACCCTTCTTATGTGCAAATAATTCCCTCATTACATTTGAGTCTATGTACAAGGTTTTCCTCTCTCTACTTCACTTCAAGAACAATTCTGTTGATATCCTCGATTGTGCACTAACGAATTTAATTGTTTGTTTATTTTTTTTTAAATTCATCACTAGAGGTGAATGCGCTAACTGCAATTGAAATAAAACATTACTCTACTAACTTGTCAAATATTTGAATGAACGAATAAAGCATTAGAGAAATTTTCACAATGACTCTCGCAATTCCTCGAACCACATGATCTAAAAATAAAACTCAACTTTATAATACAGAGTAAAAAGAAAATTTGAAATCCATCCCGAAAAAGTGTTGCCATGAGTTAGGTATATAGGTATTGGAAACAGGTTTCTTTCACTTCAATGTTATTCGATTCTGGAATACGAACGTCTGGTCAACGACATCCCACCAAATTTCTTCCTTTTTCTTTTCTTTTCTTTTTTTTTCATTTCGACCGTCATGGCGGTCGTCTCAAGGGTCTCAGTTATTAACTTCCGGCTTCTGTTTGCCATAAACATATACCACAGAACTTAACGAAATACGTCATTCCGATCAATTTTTTTTATTCAGTGTATATGCAATAGTCTTTTATTTGTTTAAAAAACCCTCTTCACTCAACAATTTCCAAAAATTGAAAATGACTCTTATACACAATTTCTTTTTTTCCTCATTGCGCCCAATATATTTTTTTATACACATTTACGACTCCTATGAAATACTTAATGCAGTGATTAAGGAATTAATGATCGTTTGTTTTTCATAAAAAAGATGAGAAACGCGGATGATGATCTCGATCAATTTGGCGTTGACGTATAGTAGTAAGTAGTACGATAAGTTTTTTTAGTGTTTTTTAAAATGGAGCAAAAAATAAGTGGAAATCGCACCTTTTACCAGGAAAATCGATTTTATTATTATTTTATCCCTTTTAATTTATCAAGCTGATATATTAATGAAGAATAAAAATGAGAGGGAGAATGAAAAGTAGGAGGAAACCAAGAAAAATCGAAGTGAAGAGACGGATAGGAGGAATAATTGAATGAACATCGCTTGGTAGGCACGCAACGTGATCGCGTGGGGACGTTAATCACACTGTTTGATATCTTTACAGTGTTGCATGCATATCAGTCAAAGCTCTCTTGGAAAATACCTCATTCGAGTCTAGACACTGAAAATAAATCGGCGATTTGTCTGCAGGCACGTTGTACGAAAATTTCAGGCGAAAATAGTCTGAATTGAGAAAGTTTGAATTCAATAGAAATGTCAGAAGCAGACATTTACAAATTTAACGCTCACCAAAAGTAATACGAAATTAACGTAAATTCTCATTCTACAGTTAACTTAATTTAATACGAAGATAATCTGGATAAATGGTTTCAATAACGGAAATGGACAATCATTTGAAAATAAAATTATTTGAAACGAGTGAGCATTGAGAAACTGCAGGGCACATGAAGCCCGTGACGAGTGTAAACTAGCTATTTACGTTCGCTTACTACACCACTTTGAATTCATTTCGTTTCGTTCATTAGCCAAGCGTTTCGACTCTAATTGCATTTTCACCGATGCCCCCTGCTTCAGTGTATGTAACCCGAATGTTTTGTCTTTTTAAATAAATCACTAAATAAATAAATCACTAAATACAAATGGGAAAAGAGAAAAGAGATGTGAGATGTAATGTGGATTTGATATTTGGTAGATGACTGAAACCGATGAAAAAATGCAGTGGCATATTGAGCAGAACGTGCGTCCCTGAAATTTTACCTTTGACTGTGAGTGGCGGCGCTTATAACTCATATATGCACTGAGCAGTTCGTTGAAATTCTCGTATATGTGTGCACTTGGAAACAAAGAGCGCAGGCGTTTTGCCGGATTTATCCTGAAATATATTCGCTAAACTCAATTGTGGCGCTGTGATCGTATTGCAAGCGCAAGGATTATTCCTTCTTGATGCTCATCACTTTTCTACTCACCGAGTTTTAAAACTTCACCGATATCATAGAGTAAAACGAAATTAAATAATTGGCAAAACTTTACGTGAATCACACATCAAATATTTTTTTCCCCCGCACGAGACACATCACTGCACACGTCTTGGAGCATCAATGAAACATGAAGCGGTAGAAAATTTTTAATGATATTGAATGTGGGTAATTATTAATGACTCATATGAGTCTAAGGTTTCAGGGGGAGATTATTAAAATGTATCGACAGTTGCGAGCAGTAAACGCGCGTCTCCCGGCTCAGGCGCCATTTACTGAAAATGAAAACGTTTCAACGCATACACCTATCCCACCACTATCAAATCTCTCAAACCTCTTTCTCCCTCTCCAACACCATCTACCTTTCTCTTTCTACTCTACTCCGCTATCAACTACCACCACTGTAATCAAATATTCCAACGTTCTACCATATTTCACGATATTTACACCACTACGAGCCGACCTATCCCAATTACATACGACGTCCTTGAGCGCGATTAACACCGTTGTACAGGTCCTCCACTAGTCACCGCACATTCACCATACATACCCAATGTTGACTCTTTGTTGTTTGTGTGTAATCATCAGTAACGTCAGTCATCATCAGTCAATCTTTTTGGGGAAAACGAAAAAATCAACGATGGGGAGGAGTACAGGTTCAATTCATGGCTTCATCAGTCAATCCTGCAGATCCTGTGTTTACGAAACTAGTTAAATTTTCTCAGTATTTATCTATTTCGTCATCAATAAGTTGGACATTTTTTCTTGAACCTCCTAAAAATTAAACACTTCATCTAATTTACCTAGGTGATGGAAAGTTCTTTGAAAAATTTATTTTGGGACTCACAATTGAATGCCATTTGTCATTTGAAAATTTGAATAATTCAACAAATAATTTTCAATCACATCTTTTATCGTGTATCTTCTTGAAATATCAATGATCAATAAATTTCGGTTACATTCCATACGCTATTAAAATTATCGATAATCAAAAAAGTGAATGACTTTTTATCGTTTGTTTTGTAATTTATTATTCGAGTTATTATTCGGGAGTTTTAAATATTACGATCTTCCTGTTTGATTAAACTCAAGATTCGTTGAATAATTGAAATAACTGCAGTTATATCCTAGACTGACTCATGTTCTCTAGATAATGTTAATGGGACCAACTCCAATGAGAATGCAGAATTAATGATATTAAACAGACAGATCTGCGTGAAGTATCGGAAAATGGAAGACTTTTTACAGTCACTGATACTATCCCACTGAAGTAAAAGATCAATACACGACGAATAAGTATCAGTTTTTCGTTTGATATGCAATTAAATAGTAACAAAATAGTAATATTTAACTCCCACAAGTATCAAGAAAATTAACTGTCCGTTACAAAATGAAATTAAAACGATGAAGTTTAGCAATGAGTCAAAAGTATTATTCATTTTTCTAGTGCGGTGAGAAAAGGACGTACGTTTGATTACTGTAATATCATATTTCACTCACACAAATGAGCCAATTTGCAATGTGTATTTGTTTTTATTGTTTGATTCGCATTTTCTTTTTTTTTTTTCGCAACATAATGCGGTAGTACAACTAATTACAACATGAGAACACTTGGCACTACTGCGGGAATGGGCATAATAAGCTGAGTGAAAAAGAGAAATAAGACTCTGTGCTTATGCTAGAACTAATTATTAAGTGTTGATATTTCAAACACAAATGTGATAGCAAGGATGCCTCTCTTCCTCCGCATTTATTTCTTCTTATTCCTTTTTTCTCGCGACTGATGCGATAATCCACGTCCGACTTTAACTTCACGAGATAGCACACGATGCACATGAAATGGTATTATTATTAGAAGTGAGGAAAAAAATTATTTCATGAGTCACTAAATAAAGAGTGATCATCAATGAAGACTGATGATTGAGATTGAGTGGGGGTTGAAAAAAATAGGTTGTTGCTTTTTTTTTCATATATATATATTCCATTTGTGGCTTTTTATTATTGTAACAAAACATTTAATTAGAATGTTGTGAGTTTTTCGTGTAAACATGTCTCGGTGTGATGAAAGCGGCTAAATGTATTGCTAATGCGGAACGCATAATATCTTTCAGGCTAATGCAATGCGATTATTCAATAGTTTTCTACTGTAATGTTTTTGTCATCTCAAAATTCTCATATTTTTCTCATTGATTAATTACACTATTCTGCTTGTTGTTTAACAATTATGATTTTCGTCAGCTGGCGTAGATAATTTGCATGGGTTTGGAGAAAGAAAAATTAATGAAGTCGATTGCTTTTAAATGATTGGCCTTTGAAAAATGAATTTATAAATTCCTCGGAACTATTCATTCAAAGCACTGATTATTATACAAACAGCCATTGATCTCGTAACTCGTATATTTTTCACTCGTATCTCTCTTGTTCACAAAATTTATCATTTTTTATTTGAATATTTCAATCATAATTTGTCATTAACTCGTGTTTTTTTTTTCTCCTCAATTTGAATACGTAGCGCACGATGGGTCCAATATCGTATCAATAATAGGGGTATATAATAAATTTTGTTAATTTTCTAAAAAATATATCTCGAGCTAAAGATTTTTATGACCGATAATCACAGACGATTTAAATTTTTTTTTCATCTCTTGTTAATACGCTTATGCTTTTTTTTTTCTCTATCAAATATTTTACAATCTATTCAAAACGTTGGATAATTTTTCTTCACATTTCGAAAAGGATTTTTATAATTTTTATTCATTTTTCTCACACTTATGTATTACTTTTTTATTATAAAAGTTCATTAAAACGAGAAGAGCAAAGAAAAAAAAAGATATTAAGCCGTGCTAAGCACAAAGTACACAAGTGACGCGGTGAATTTCCGATGCGTGTAGAATTCTGTTTTTGTTTATTTCTCCCGCGTTATTTATTTCCAAGATAATTAGTGATGAATGCAGCAGGTGAAATACTATCAATGAATGATAAAGCTGGAGGATTTGTTGCTATGAGTCTTGTCATGTTTCTGACTTGAAATCTTCAAATAGGAAATATGAACTCTTATTTTTCTGATTATTCAAATTTAAACGATAAAAGAACATATATTTTCTATGTATAATAATGAGACTTAGAATTCCCCATGCGCTCATTCTTTCATCTTAAAATTCAGTTGGTACTTTTTTTTTCTCTTCCTCACTTTCCTCCATTTTATATTCAATAAATATCAATAAAATATCTAACATTGCTTTTTACATAAAATTACTACCCACAATTTTTCTTCCTTCTTCATCATTAATCGTGATTTTTACAGTTTGAAATTGATCATTATTGTATTAACAATATTCATTTGCTCTTTCTATACTTACTATGGATTATTATTTTAGTTAAAATGAGAAAAGAGAAAAATTGGAGAAAGAAATGAAAATACCTAAAAATGGCAATTTCTTTTGACCAGAACAAGTTTCTATTTCTTCCTCTTCGTTTTGACGACAATTCATCACGTTCATTTTGTACCCAACCAGGCCGATTAAAAAATTGTATCCTTTCTTTTATTTAACTTCCTTTCTGCCATCGTCGATTGAGACGTGCGTCTTAGAAATAATGTTCCTGCCATCATTTATCCCTTTATATTATTTCGTTAATTAAATAAATTTGCAATAAAGTCTTCGTTTAACGATTCTTTTCCACAATACATATTGTTGATTTTTTTCTTTTTTTTTCTGTTCCAATTAATTGTTAATACTTCTTGCCTCATTTTTATTCCACTCTTTCTCATAAGGAAATACTTCACACTTCTTTCATTCTAGGCCATTTTTTTCTTATTAAATCATGAAAAGTGCACTTGACGGTGTCTAATGGAGCACCAGAAATTTAAGGGACGTCTACCTCGGCAGATATTGATCGTCCTTTATCAATATACTTATCCACCCCCTTCTGTCACGATACTCAGTTGTCACTTTTTTTTTTTTCGATTTTTCTTTCTATGGAAAATACAGCGATATAATTGAGTACAGCTTTATATTCTCTCATTCCAATGAACTTTAGCATCATATTCATTATTTCAGAAAATAGTTAAAATAAGCTGTATTATTATTCCTATCGAGGTTCAGCTTTCAGATGAACTACGAATTCAAGGCAAAATCGCATAAAACCTAGAGTAAGTTTCAAGCGTGTTAGATTTATTGTTATCTTCTCAGTATTACGAAGAATTAATTTATCAATTGTTGGAATAATTTGAAAAATTTGCATATAGATAAAACGAGCTGTAATGCTGCAACGGAGTCGTTTACTGGGAAATAAAATCATGGAAATAACGGAACAGTATCTCCAATATTATAAGGCCTGCGTCGCTTGTCAAAAGGCAACAAGCCAATGGCTCGCGACGTCAAACTGTCATTACTACTATTTTAAACTGATATGCACGATTAACAGAAAGATGAATTTGCATTTGAAAGATCATAATGATAAAAAATGTAGGATAAAAGTATCTCAAAAAAGACATGATTCAAATGGAGTGGAAGCACAATAATGCATAACGTTCCAACAATTTACTACTCCAATTGAAGAATAAGAAAATAATTGATTGAAATGCCCACTTTCACTATGCACCGTATAATTTTTCATCAATCAAAAAATGACCATTAGACTTAACGATGTATATGTATATGTATCCATGTATACATATCATATCATATAAATATATTATAAAAGAAAGGCGAATATTGCTTTCTCCCTTTTTCAGCTGAAGTATCGATCTCACGTGTAAATATCTTAATCAATGCTATTCCTGCGGACAGTCCATTAATCCCTCCTCCCACCTTCTATCGCTCCCTCATTATTCAATACATTTCATTCTTATAGCGTCTATTAATTCTACGCTTAACTTTTAATAAAGTTTTTCTGCACCTTACACTATATTATACAAGAACTTATCAATATTTTAAAGATTCTTCACTCGGGAATATGGATTCAATTAGCGGATTTTAAAAGATATACACAAAAAGTTGTTGAAGAAAAATAAAAAGACTATGCCTCTTACTCGAAGAGTTTGTTCAATCCAATAAAAATCAGTAAAACTGATAAAAAAATCATAAGAGATGTATAATACAATATTTTAAATCTCGGCAAGTTCCATTTATAAAGCCTCAATTCAGATATTTGCGACACCTGCGGGATCCGCAAGTGCACGGTATTTTAATATCTTCAAACGGAAATTTGTAGTCGTAAGTTAATTCTTCTCCTTGCGCAATGCGTCGCAGTGCAAATATCAATATGTGTTTCTTACCCAGTATATCAACCACCCGCGAGTAGCAATTTGGCTGTAAAAGTTAATGAATTTGTTTTAGCGGTTAATTCTAATCATTCAATCTAATTTTTTTGAAAAATATACGATAATTGAAACGGTTAGCATACGTACCTCGCAGGAGTGATTTATAAATCTAGCGGCATTGCCTTTCATAGTTGCATCAACCACTACATGGTCGTCTATTTTGAACATGTAACAGCCGATGTGTTTACTGTCATAATATTTCTCTCGTTTGTCAGTCAGAGATGCTCTAATTACCTATAAATTGAATATTCTATGAGACAAGGCGATAAAACATGAAAATTATTGGCTCAATCAATTATATAAATGATTACCTCTCCAGCATATTCAATAACCATTTCCCCAGCCTCAATATCTCTCAAGCTGAACAATCCCCTTCCGTGAATATGAGAATGATAAACGCCCACAGATTCTTTGGACGTTTCCTTCAATATTCGGAATCTCATAGCCATTGGTAGATTTGTGCTAGCAGCTTTTCTCATTTCATTCTCAGAAATGGCTATCATTTTTGGCTGCTGTCTATGAGTGGATGCCAGCCAGCTGAATATGTCGTGAACTTTTCGCCCCTTGAAAGGCTCAGCTCGTGCAGCACCACTGTTAGACTCAACGAGTAAATCTTCATTCAGTACTGCAGGTGGTGATAAATTATGAAATCTTGGTTTGTACTTGGTGCATCGGTTGACCCCAGGCAATTGTTCAACGAGGTAAACAGTGGCATTGTTATCGAGACCGAGATGTTCCGTGAGAGGATTGTGGGTAATTGGTGGAAGATTATGAGCCTTTCGGGCCAGTTGAACAGCCTGAAAAACAGTGTCCCAAACTTCAGTCATCGAAGATGCTGTGTGAGTGAAGCCATCCTGAGATTTAATCTCATACATCAAAGTCGGACCATTCTTCTTCTGAGTATTATTATTAACTGTTGGTGAATCAATTGGACTTGATTTTGTATTCTTCGCAATGAATCTCGGTTTTTTCACCGCCACTGGAGGTAGCTTAGGCTCTGGCAAATTTGAATTTTTGCTCACCAATTTGGGCTTCTCTTCAATCTTATTAGTTTTCAATGTAAATGTTTTAATGGGTAATAATTGGAGGGATGCTATCTGTGGCGGTTGTTTGGACGGAAGTATCTCGACTGATGTGATCTTTGGTGTAGCCCTGCTCTGTGACGTCGACTTCATGTTGTGACTAATTTTATATGAACCGTCCTGCAGTTGTTTCTGAAGAACAATCTTCAAAGATGCATTTTTCAATTTATCCTCGTCAATCTCCACTTTAAAATTTTCCTTGGACTCCTCAATTTTCCCTGATTTCACTTCAATCTGCTCTTCTTCTTTATCAATCTTCACTAGCTCCGGTATTTTCTGGGGTAATTGCGTCACCAATTTTTCCGGCGTCTCTTCAACCACCTTTTCTTCAATCACCACCAAATTCCTTTCACTAATTTCATTTTGTTGTACATCCTCCTGAATGGGTGGCTTCTCAAAGAGATCGTCACTGATGAGTGATGGTTTTTCAAGAGGAAAGAGTTTCTCGACAGCATCACAATCACCCAGTTTAACAATCTCCAATGTCACCGTTTCCTCGGCTGATTTAGGCACGGGTTTCGTTGGCTCCGCAACAATCACTTCAGGTTTCTCCACTGGTTTAATAATCTCCTGTTTAGGTATTGTTGCTTGCATAGGCAAAACCCTATTCATTGGCCGTGTAGGAGGTGTAACAGGATTGCTTCTAAGTGCATGACTTGAGATGACTGAATTGATTGTACTATCATTATTCGTAATTGTAGTGTCAGTGTTGTAGATATCACTGTGAATACTATTAACATCAAGATTCAATCGATTCATGTGAATATCCCTCTGCGTGATAGAGTGGTTAGAGAGAGGCGATATTTTCGATGATATACTGGATTTTATCATGCTTGTATTTTCAGACACGTGCTTAGAGTCGAGGTAGGGTCGTGAAGTGTTGGTAATAGTTTGCTCGGCGGCGTAGAGGGGCTCTGGAATCTTCCATTGGCCATGATTCGATTGCGTCACAGTGTGAGAGATAGGACTGGGTCGAACGGCGACTCGAGGTATTGTTGATAGAGCCTGTTGCATTGTATTCACTGTTGGACGTGGTTGTGATGGTACTGTTGATGTTTGAGCGATGAATGGAGGCTGTTGTACAGGACGTATCTCTGGGGCTGGGGCTGGGGCTGGGGTTGGGGCTGGAACTGGAGCAGGGGCTGGGGCTGGTACAGGTCGAACCGGCTCGATGACTGGTGCAGTCAATGGACAATGAGGAGTGTCCGCTGGTCGGATAAAGGGTGTCACTTGCTCGTGTGATTGAGGATGAGTCGATGACAGGCTTGAAGGTACACTGATCTGAGGAGGTGGGATGGTCTCTGGAGTGTTAGGATTTACGACAACGTAACCACCTCGAATATTGGAGACTGCCGGAATGCTTTGAACAGTCTGAACTCCTGTCACGTTCGATACATTAGGAACAGCCTGGACGTCTACTAGTGGCTCCATTAATTTTGATGCTTGAAATACCTGGGTGGTTGTCTGGTAACTGCTTGCTAGCACCTGAGGAACAGCTCCTGCTGCCATAAATTGACTTGATGACATAACAGTATTGCTGACTATCGTCTCCAGACCATAGTACATGGGCTGACTCGAGACGAACATGCTACCTGTAGAGTCTGTGAACATTTCTAGTGTTGGTGTTGAACTTAGGACAAGTTGTTCCGAGGAAATGACTCCACACTGAATGGTACTCGGTTGTTGTTGTATTATAGTTCCTAGAACTGTTGGCTGAGGTTGAGCTAGTTGCACACCAGGGAGAACTGATATTCCACCGTTTTGAAGTGCTAATAAATTGTCTGAACCCGCTTGAATGTAGGTGCCAGGAACCAGTTGATTGGTTGTTATAAATTGTGGCTTGTAACTTGCTTCTTGACCTCCAATGGCTGTTATGTACTGAACATTCTGGCCCGATTGTTGCTGTAGAGTTTCAACGTATGACATTAACCCAGAACCTGGTACTTGTTGAAGTATCACAGTTGGAGGGGTTGGCCTTTGAGTTTGTTGTAGTTGGAGAACTGGAGTTGCACTCGGAACAGTTTGGTAGCGAACTGGTGCAACTTGTTGAGGAATTGAATTCCTCATTATCTGGGGCTTTATCAGTTTGGTTCTGGGCTTAGGAGTTCTCGGCGATTTGGGCTTTGTTGTTTTCGGTGATTGGAGATTAATTTGAGCACCATCAGCAATTCCACACGTTGACATCGATGAATCCCTTGGCGACAAGGATTGAGAATTGGCAATAGTATCAGCTATTCCAGGTGGTAGATGTGGTAAAGTTCTTTCATCTGGTGTAGTAAGGTCTGTCACCTCTGTTATCTGTACCATGTTATCTTGTGGTAATACTGCGGAATTCGGCAGGGTTGTAGTTGTCCTAGTATACTGGGTCTGAACAATTACTTCGTTGGACGTTAATACTGTTTGGTGAAGAGTTTCAACAGTTGAATGCGTATGCATTTGAGGTGTGATCAAGGCCTGTGCTATTGGTTCAATTTGAATGGCTGGGTGGGGTGAAGGTACTGATGCCTCCAGTGGCGAAGTCACTTGCATGTCAGGGTATTCTGAGGTCATTGTATGACCCTCTGAAGGTGACATTGTAATGAACTGAGGGGACATCGATTCAACACTGTCGGAGAATCGTGAATTTGGTGATGAACCTTTGTTATGATCAATTGTCTCTGAGTCACTATCACTCATTGTGACAATATCACAGGTCATTAGGTGACGATTGTAACTGTCCTGAGTTCTGTAAGTGCACTGACATCTTTTGCACGTTACTGGACCATCTCCAATGTGTGCAATTGGAGTACAAGGTTCTAGTGGCTGCTGATGGTTCTGGGAAGGCTCATCATCACTGGAGACATCGTCTGCACCGTCCAATTGAGGAATTTTAAAGCTCTCATTACTGCTTTCATCGTGGAAGAGATCTCCAAGTTTATTCTGGTTGGAATAATTCTGAGAAAAAGCTGGACAAGTAGAAGTCATTTTGTCCCTGAAAGAGAACCACGAAGTGTTATCCGATGATGTTTCATCATTGGTACCATCTATCTGTGGAATTCTATCTTCAATATTATATTCTGGAGAGCTGCATTCACTGGCGCTGCCAGCATCAGCTGGACCATCAACTTGAACAATTCTTGGTTGTTGCCTCGTATGCCAGAGAAGTCTTTTGTGATCCTTGTTGTTCTCTCCTATTATACTCGGAGTATTTGCTCTTCCAACGGTCAGCATGATGCTCTCTGGAATTCTCAACTCGTGAAATACTGATGTTCTGTCATTCGGCGGCTCCATTACCGTTAAATTCGTTTCACCAACTGCTCTGGATGCTGGCGCAGGTCTGGGAATCTTTCTTCTTTTCATTGTTGGCCCATAAGTCCCATCTAGTTTACAGCTCCAAGTCAAACTACAGGATCTCTGATGATGCCTTTGTCCTCCAACCAACAACGGATTATTGCCAATTACCTCAGACTTGGATCTCTTCAGTTCTCTTCCACCCATTTTCGGCCCTTTTGAATTCAATACATCATCCATAAACTCTTGGACACATCCTTTGGTCCCCAGATGCAACCAGAGATCGTTCTGAGACAATTCTGATATTGTTGGGTCGACTTTGGCCACTTTATTCTCAGATGGTTTTATTATTTCATCGACATCAGAGGAAAGTATATCATCTTTGAGTAAATCATTGCCAAATACCCCATCATTTCTCATGTCCATGGCCAAAAAATCCTCATAACTCATTTTTGGAAAAATATCCTGCATGGATATTCCATCCAATAAATCATGCGGTAAATCTTGAAAAATAACATCTGTTATCTCAGGAGGAAGAAGATCAGTGTTGTTTTGCTCTGCAAGATTCTCATCAACCTCTTTATTGTAAACCGAATCAATAACAGCATCTAGTGTTTGTTTCACCACTAATTGTTCCAATTTCTGTCTCTCCTCTCTCTCCAATTCCTTGGAATGATCAATCGTTACATTATGTTCAGCATCATGTGTTACTTCAGTGGTGCAATGTTGAACATAAGTTCTGATATAGTACTTGACGATTTTCATTGGATTAACTGTCGACCAATATAACCTGGAGCATTTGTAATTGGTTGGAAGAATTTTTTCTGGGCTGTCTGAAAATTCAGGAACAATTATTCCCAAACAATCGATCATCAGTGATCCAATCATAACTCTCACGTGATTGGGATCAACAAACTTTTTCTTTTTCCTGTCTATCTCTACATAGACCAGTCTTTTCAACTCAAAATCATCGTTATTATGGGGAGTTTTGGTAATACAATTACTCAAATGTGATGTACAGAATATGGTTTTGTCATCGTTGAATCCAAGACCAGCATTCCTGGCACATGGAAAGTGATAAGTTGTGGAGCAATTTTTGGCGCAACATCCGATACTTGCACCTTTTTTTCCACACTCTGAGCACCTTATCTGTCTTCCTCTGGATATGGCATTGTGAACGTTCTGTAGAGAGCCATCGATCTCCTCGAAAACCTCGTTGGACCAGAGAGCACAATTGGAGTGAACCCACTCATTCTGTCCGCAATACAAAAGTCTTCCCTCCCTTGTTCCCTGTCCATCACCCAAACTTTTACACAGTGCACAACATCTAGTGTCCTCAACTACAATATTGCTGTAAAGATTGCCAGTCTTTGCTGCTATAGCCTTTGGAGCTTTTAGCACTTCCTCCTTCCAAGTCTCCAAAATAGAGTCATCAAGTTTAGGGCATATTGGAGAGTCCAGACACATGGATGGATCTTTCGATGGTGTCGACAGTCCACTTCCAGAGGAACTGATCTTCGATCGTTTTGGATCGAACCAGGGAAAAACTTCTTGGAGGGATTTATGATAAGACTCAATGAGATTATCTGCGCTAGCTCGGTTTACCACGTGCTCCATGTCACAGTGAAATTGCAGCAAAGATCTGTACTCATTCCCATTAACTTTCCTCTTGACTGATATCAAAGTTGGCGATGGTCTCGCTAAGATCTGTTGTTCTGAGCAGTGACATTCTTGATTCTCACCTGTACTTGATGACTCCTGACTGGAAGTGTCCTCTTGATTGTCCTTGAGTACAATGCAGTTCTTCACTCTAACTGAACACTCTTTCAGATGAAACCTTTGCTTGAGCCTTCGAAGGCCTCTTCGAGGAAGATCGATGGGTTGATCCTCGATTTCAAAATCAAACCTACTCAACGGATCAATTTTGGAATCTACAATTGTGTCTGATGGTTTGTCAGACTCCTCAGGATCATCAGCATATTCACCGGTATATTTGTCATCGGAAAAATCGAGTCTCCTAGCACTAGCTGCGACTTTGCACAGACATTCTTTTCGAGGACTCCATTTCAATGCTGCGCACATTTTACGGTTTTTACTCAGTGCCTTAATCACAGAAATAAATCCTGCTTTGAGTTCACTCTCAATGGCATTTCTCCAAACAGAATTGGGATTTGGAGAGCACTGACTGCAGGTGAATTCTATGGAATCAGGTAGATAACTGAGTACTTGGTAAAATTCATCGGATAGCCCCTCACATCTAGCGTGCACCCAGCACGAGCACTCATTGCACTCCATCATCTTCGAGTCAAAGTCATTCTTGTTGTAGCAACGTTGGCACAGGGGACAGTAGTTTCCGCGTTGTCTTAGCTTGAAGCACATGGAACATAATGGAAGATTGCCGACGTAGAGATTCACACCTTCGCTACCGCAGCTCTTGCATTTTACACAACTCTGACAGACATAAGGTGTATCTGGACTATACAACCTTGCATTGACCCCTGATTTTGATAGACAAGCATGATGAAATGACTGGCGACATCTAATGCACGATAGTTTGGGACCCACGCGCAAGTGACAAGTTTGACAGATTGTACATCGTGGACAACACCAGTTCGGTTGGGCACAGGCATTCCACTCACTGGGCTCGAGACAAAAAGCATGGTATGGCTCACAACAGCACTGGCAATGTATCAACTGTAAATCAAAAAAATTAGACCCTTTTTTTTCGTTTTCTTTTTCAAATTGTTCCATTTGAAATACAAAAAAAAAATCATTGATTGAATTGATTTCGATGTTTTACCAAATCTTGATAGTTGAAGTAAGGATTATTGAAAAAGTGAATGGAGTACCCCATTACTTCTACTCATTTCACTCGATTACAGAAAAAAATAGCGTCAACTGGTGGAATGTTTTTCAACCACTTTCTATAGCATATAATTGTTATTAAATACTCACTGGCTCTTTTCCAGCACTTCCACAGAGAAAACAAATAGCAGGAATGTGAAAGTCCTCGGATCCAATGAGTGCAAAGCCTTTGGCACCAACTTCAGCTGGATCATACTGCTCCCAAAAATCTATCGATATTGTATGAGCAGTATTGACTGCTGGTTTTGGTAATGCCCGCACCTGTTTAACCAAAAATAACAAATAATATCTAAAAATATCACAAGATAAATGTGAGCGATGATACTTACTACTTGATGGTTCGGTGCCAAAATACTTTGTTGATTTTTATTCCTTTTTGTGTTCGAGTGCTGCACATTATGATTAGAATTGGCATTATTTTCTTGATTAGCCTTCTGTGACTGTTTAGTGATTTCCTCTCGTTTGTCTGATTTATCCTCATCTCTGTAAGTTTTTGGAACGATCTTGTTGGCATCGGTCTCGTCTTTGCCATCGTTAGCCGGAAATGTTGCTATAGGTTGACCTAGAGCAACACTAGCACTTCTGCACACGTGTTTCACTCTGGGACCCTTAAGATCAATTCTCTGCCTGACAACTGGGACTTGAGAACCCTGAGTGGCAACACCAGCACTTGGAAGTGGAACAACCGGATTCTTTACTTTCTTCCTCACTTTTATTCGATTATCTTTTTTTCTCTTTTTCTCGGTTGAGACTATTGTGAGAGAATGGAATTTTTCTTCTTTCTTCGTTGAATTTCCATCCCCAATACCCTCTTTTGAAATATCAATTCCGTTCCAACTCATGGCAGACTTGAAGAGATTCTTCTCGAGGCTGTCCTCTGATGGCCAACTCATTGATCCAATTGTCTTTTGTCCCAAGACGTCATTATCATCCTGACCGAGTGTACCCAGAGATATCACTGGGTCTCTCATCAAAGGTGGAAGGAGTGCATTGAGTCCAGCTTTCAACGTTGTTGGAATGTGATAGCATTTGAGACACATTTTCAACCAACAAGCTGGACATCTAGCTTTGTAAACACATCTCATCAAGTTCCACTGCTGGCTACGTACCACTGGTGGTACCAAACACAAACCGTCACCCTTATGACACTGGAGAATAGGCAAAGGCTTGTTACTAGCATTTGCACAAGCTTGTCTCTTGATTATTTTGCTTATAAATTTTCTGCAGGATTCACAGCTGTGAATGCCAAATTTTCGAGCCTGCTTAACGAAACGATAGAACCTAACTGCACCACAGACTCCACATTTCACAGTACCAGTTATTCCTGGATTTGTCTGATTAGCCGGAACATTTTGGGGATTTGTCACAGAGAATGGACCCTCGGTTCCACCAGAATTTTTATTATCCAATTTCAGTCTTGCTTTACGTAGGATCACTTTGCCACCATCCAACTTCATTCCAGTCCATTCAGACTGCTCATCCTCACTGTGATTACTCTGATCACTTCCACGCTCTGATAATTCACTATCAGAATCAAACTCATCATCATTTCGTTCTTCCACCTCTTCAGATTCCTCCGCCGTCATTATTCCCGGATTTATGCTGGAATCATCGGGGCTTATGTTCGATGTTTGTGACGTTTCGGAATAATTTTGCAGCCCCAATGTTTCACTCTGGGCACCTGATCTCGTTTGAATCCTGGAAGACTCAACAAATGGAACATCTGAATCAGGAAGAGCTTTTCCAGGAACCAATAATTGCTTATCATCTTGAGTCGTTTGATTCAAGGTAATTTTGATTTTACTGGAGTTATGAGTTTTTCTCTCCTTTTGCGTTTGCGTGTCTTCAACGCTTTTTGAATTACTAATGTGCACATTGGTGATGTTCTTTCGCCATTTATGTTTCGTTTGTTTAATCTCTTTACGTGTTTTATCAATATTCTCAGTGTTATTCATTTTTTCAGCCATAACTTTAACTTTTTTCGGATTTTTGCTGTCATTATCGTTGTCAGGATTGGTACGCTCTTCCAATTCCTCGATGAATCTCTTATTTGGCTTTATTACCCTCGACGAGTGTGCACTTCGCATCGGTAGAATGAATTTTCTCACATTGCTGGTTTTATCGCTCGGTGTCACACAGTTACCACGATTATTCGTACCGATATTGAATTTTGCTCTTTGTAATAACCGCTTCGCTGTACTATTTCGTAACTGACGTGTTCTTTGATGACGATCCAAGATATTGTTGACTGATTTTAGTACTGGCGTACCAGCGACAGTTTTGAATCTAACACGTTTACATACTTTTGGCTTGTTCGGTTTATTTTTTACCTCTTCATCGTCATTCTTACCAGCTGATTCTATACTACCCTGCGGGACATCTTTATTCGATGAATTCTCATCAGTCTCCACTGTGTTATTTTCAGACTGTTGTGGATGACTTTGGGAGTCCACTTGAATCTTGTCGGAATTTCTCTCCACATTTTGGTCATCATCTCGGTGTTTAGTTTTTATATATGAGACTGATAGTTTTGCCTCTTTGCTACTGAAGCCGTGGAATGGAGGTTCCTGAAAAAGAACATTATCCATAAGTCCTATCACCTTTCAACCACTATGACAATTCTAGTTATGCAAAAATCACTTGACATTACTCTATTAATATTATTATTACTTTAACTCCCTCTTGTCACCTGATTTTTAACGTTATCATTTGAATCCCTCTTCTACTTTGGATAATCGAAAAATCACTTTGAAAAATGCCGGAAAATATTTCAACATTTTTCGCTAATGAAACAAATTTTATTGAAAATTTTTGATTCAGTCATTTGACAGATATTAATGTATGAAAATTGAGTTTTGCCGCGAACATGACTGCCAGAAATTGACTTTTGAATAAATGAGTTAGAAAAATAGAGATAATAATTATCTCCTCTTGAAACATGCAAAGTAGTGAGTAGATTTCAGTGCAGGACCAGAGATGAATCCAGGGCTGAATATTAAAAGTATCTCAATTCTTCTGTCAACCAAACACAAATTTACAGAGGTTATGGTCATGGATTCAACATCTCCAAATGTTTATTGGAGACTTGAAAAAAAAATCAGCCATTCTTCGTAAAGATATAAACCGCTGCAATCGGGAGTGCTCGAAGAAAAAAAAAATAATCAGAAAGGTAGAACGAAGGCATCATCGCAGATTCGTCAGCAGCCCAAGGTCTCTCACACAAGTCTAACCTTCATTGGAGCAAAAGATTCTTCTCGACCGCTTCACAATTGTGCGCGTCTCACAACGAGTCGCTATAACAATGTGTCCATATAGCGACAAAGTGATAAAGTATAGAAAACAAAAAAAGATATCAAAGTGGAGAGACGCTCGGATTGATTGAACCGGCTGTGGGACGCTTAAACAACAATGGACGACGAACAAAAAAATACACACACACGATGATATAAAGAAAAAAAAAAGAGAAAAAAACATGCTCACCTTCTCATTGTCACCAAGTGTTTCATTCACCAGGGAAAGTCCATAGTAAATGTTTTCGGCAAAGGTGACTGAATCAGTAGTATGAGCAGTATCAGGCCTACCAAGAACTTTGATTCGCTTTCTTGTTACCGTCTTAGGCGGCTTGCCGGGAAACTTGGACCTTCCCATTTTGTTACAAACGCCAAAAAAAAATAGCCCAGAGACTCACCAGCGGGCATCCACAAACCGCTCTATTACACGGTAATCCAAAATATTAACCAACATTGGCTGTTCCTCATCATCATTTCACTATATCTTCACTCAATTCCACATGAAACTGCATATGTATGAATGCCTTTTTTTTCACTCGGTAATATACGCCTTTCGATATTTACTTGAGGTCGAGAATGTTAAGGATAGGCGCGCACACACAACACAACTAACAACGCACTGATGAAACGAAACGCACACACAAGTTTATTCCACCACCCGACATGAAAATAAAAGGAGGTAAAAAAACAGTAAACGAGATGGAGCCGATGGAGGAAGGGAGTGATAGAGTGAAATAGAGGGAAATAGAGAGAGAAAGGATGATGTAGTAAAAGCAGGCGCGGGACAGTAGCACTAGCCGAGGCATAGTAGAGTCACTGGTGTTCACTAATACAAAGGCGATATATTTTTTTTTATAATGACGACGTAATAGGGGGATATACTGCTGTAGTTTCATGTATACACGTTGAGTTCATTTAAAATAGTGTGTGTTGATGAGGGGGGCGGACGGAGGGGGAGGGAGAGAGTTCGTACAAATCCGGCTGTGTCCGTAATACCGATGACGGCTGCTGGAAAATACGCGCGCACAGTACTTGTCAAAAAATCCCCTACGAATAAATACGATGGGAGAAGGAAGGAGAGAACTCGAGCCGCCAACCACCATCGACCATTGGCCATGGATTAAAGAGATGAGGGGGCCACGGATCAAGTGAAGTAGTGGAAGTGAAGAGGGATGAGGAAAGGGGAGAGACTTTGCTCACTCGAGTTAAAAATTTCAAGCAGCCGAGTATGTAAGATCACTCTCGACTCTCTCTCCCCCTTATTGCCCACCCCTCCGACGGCCATGGCCACTCGTCCATCTCGTTATACCTTGCTATACCCTTTACCTGTGTATATGTCATACATCAATAAAGTATGTATAATCCAATGTAAAAGGCTAAGCATAAGGGGAAAGGGAGGGAAGGGTCTCTTGATTGTGTTTGATGGTAGGCATCTGGGTAGGGATGAGAGTGGCACGCGTAAATATATATCAATGCTTAACCAGCGCCATCGTGTTGTGACAAAGAGCTACAGTTTATCCCCTCACAATCTCCTCCTCGGGTCCCTCTGTTTTCTCTTTTTCACTTTTGCTCCTTTTATCTTCCCGTCTTTCTATTTGTCCCTGTTATTTCACTTGCCCTCTCCTCCTTCACCGTGCTGCGCACATTCTTGCGCATAATCGACGTTGATACGTAGTTTTGGTTTAATCGGGCTACATCGTTCTTATCTATCTGCACATGCTTTTTTTTTCCTTCCTTTATTGTAGTGGGTTCTGTATTTTTTTTTCTCCTCCACCTCCTCCACTGTTGGTCTCCTTCCAGAGTTGTCGATGTGACGCTTGACATTCGCCCTCGTGATTATTGATTTTTTGGCTTTTTAGGCTCGTATGGAAAGTGGGGGGATATGGGCTTGTTGTTTTTGTTGCTCTGAACAGGTGTTGTCGTCGCTGTCTCGGACTAAAGAATATGTAACCATTATCATTATTATCTTATGTATTTATGCATTGAAAAAATATGGGTAAATAAATTCAGCAATTTTAAACAAACGATACGTAATGATTGTTATTCAACCCGAGGATAGACATTTACTTTTTTTTTTTAACCATGAAATTTGCATATTTTGGAAGTGTCATTTATTAGGCCCATGATTTGGAGCTGCCTAGCAAGATTCAACCGCCAAATTTGGGACTGGGTGCATGCGCACCGGGACACCTCGCGGATGGAAGGACCATTTTTAAAACTGCCATCTACCATTGCATATGCCTACTCCTCTCCCATGAACGTTCACATGAGAATGCACCGTTTACCCACCGCCATGTCACTTTTTCCATGCTTTTTTTTTACTGAAAAGAACCTTGATGCATACCAAAAATTCTATAATCAGGAATGATCTCGACTGTTTTACCTCAAACCTCAAATCTATAAATGAAATTTTGTAGTAAATTTGGCATTTCTCATATCAGACTTAAACTTCTAGCGTATTCGTTTTATCATACCATTTTATACTTCTAGAAGTGATGGCGTGAGTGGCAATGCGTACATCGTATTCCAGAGCATAATTGATGATTTGGAGTCCAAAACACAACATTGCAAGAAAAAAAATTGAAGAAACTTATCGATTTTCATTCAACTTCGGAGCTATTGGGGTCAATACAACGTGGAACAATAATGTCAGAAAATCGAGAGGTTACTTTGGCTGACTTTCAGGTAAAAATCAATTAACTGCGGTGGACCATTATTAGGTTAGCTCCTTATTTTTAGCCTGAAATGGCTAATAATCCAAACATTCGTTCGTTTAATGCATGCGAATAATTTTTTAATTAAAGTTTTAATTTTCCGTGATTATTCTCATCCCAAAAATGAGATAAGAATATTAAATTGAGCTAGTCTTATTTCTATTGTCATCATTCATTGTCATGTCCGTCCATCGATATTGTGCACTTTTTGCAGGCTTGCTCGGGGATTGAGGACGTTGGTGAGGCAATTATGCATCTTGAGAATACTAATTGGGATCTGGTGGTAAGTAGTCCGATTTTTAATCATTTCTACGAGAACGTATGCACAAAAATCGTTAATTAAATTAATAACATAAAATTTTAATGAAACGCGGGACAGGCTGCTTTGAACAATGCGATGCACCACGATACACAGCAATTACCATCGGAAATGAGTCCAGACATTGAGATGATGGAGGTTGTACAGGGAGTGCCAGTTGTAACATTTTCGTCATCCTCAGATGTGACAAAAAACAAAATACAACAAAGTCAGCAAGATTATTTCGCCAAGCCCGGAACAAGCAGCCTGAAAAAGTCGAAATCTACAATACTCACATTCAACGTCAAATATTTGGACCATATTTATAAAATTGATATTTCAGACAGCTGCACGCTGAGTATGTTTATCCATCATTTAGAAGCTTGTGAAAAAATTATTTGTATTGTTAAGAAGTGAGTCAAGATAAATTTTCTTGACTTCCAGATTAATTTTTAACAAATACTTGTCTAAACATGAGTGAAATTGGTTGCTTGTAATCATCTTAGTTCGTAACAGAGTTGCAATTCTTGTAAATTTTTACTGGCTGAGTTGAATTTCAAAAGAGGGTTTCACAAATTGAGTTTGATCTGTCATTGGTTCATTCTAGCACTCCATATCTAGTTTGAATGGTTTGATTGAATTTATTCATTGGTTTTTTGCAAAAATTTTTGCCGTTATAGGTGATCTAAAAGATGCTATCTTTAAGAAAACCAATGTTGTTCCTTGTCAACAAGAACTCGAAGGATGGAATAAGGAGGGGCCAAAGACAAATAATGTGATGCTCCAAAGTTTGAATTTGCCGGCCGAAAATTTCTTAATGCTCAATCCGATAGTAGAGATTGGAGATTCTACTTTAAACGCGTAAGTTTTATTTCTGCATCCGTTGTGAAGCCATTAATTTCAATCTTCACGATAATCAGTTTTCCACTTAAGCCTCGGCTGGATTATCTGGGTTGTCTATTTATTTTATCTGAACCTTTCCTTTTTGCTATCTTACTTGGATTAAGTAAGAAAAATGAATTGTCTCATTAATTTCTTTTATTTGTACTATTTCAGGATTACACTATCAGATCGTCTATCACAAACATACATGCTAAATATAAAGGACGAGGTATACAACAAAACTTACAATTTAAAATATCCTGGTACAGCGTCAGTTCTAGACGTTAAAACTGGCGTTTTCACCTTAATCGACGTTCCAGTAAGAAATCAACAGTGGAAAGGCTGGCCAACCACCGTTGAAGATGATAAGATAAATCTAGCACAAAGTGGAATATCGTTTCCAGAGCACAATTTAACTGTGTCTAAAATGCCAAGTAAAGAAAAACCAGTTGTCGATCTAGTGAACAGTGATAGCTCTGCCGACGAAAATGAAGATGTTGAGGAATTCGAAGACGCTCCAGGGTCTTTTATCATTGAAGATGACCAGTTCATTGATAATATTACTCCAGCTAAAATCCTACGCTTAATGCCAGATAATGTTGAAGATGAGACAATGGGGACTCTACACTTTGCCGATCAATTTGAGAAACGTTACGGTTCAGCGCACCCAAAATTTTTTACTGGAACTTTCGACGAAGCTATCAAAGAATCATGTTTAAAACCTGCTAAAGACCGTAGACTCCTAGCTGTCTATTTGCATCACGATAACAGCGTATTAACTAATGTTTTCTGTACACAACTATTAGGTTGTGAGACAGTTCTGCAACTTTTATCAGCAAATTTTATTGTGTGGGGATGGGACTTCACATATGAGAGTAACATGCAGAAATTTTTCCACTCTGTTACCCAATCTTTGGGAATGATTGGCTCTGAAGCTGTACGGAATATTGATGTTGACACTTTACCTGTACTGATGATTCTAATGAGGTCGAGGTCAACAACAGAAATTTTTACCATTGTAAACGGCAATGTGGGAGTTAACGAGTTGCTGATAAACTTAATTCATGCAGTGGATGTTTTCCAGGAACAAAAAAGTGCCGATATTGGAGCGGAAGAGGAGAGACAGGCAAGGGAAAAGGTTAAGCAGGAGCAGGATAAAGCATATCAGGAGAGTTTAGCTGCAGATAGAGCTAAGGAAGAAGCAAAACGGCTTGAGAAACAGCAAAAGGAACAAGCAGAGAATGAGAGACTTGCTGAGGAGGCGAGAAAAGAAGCCCATAGACTTGCGGTAGAATCCAGCTTGCCGGCAGAGCCCGATGCAGATTCGTCCGATGGCGTTTTGAAAATCAAGGTCAGACTACCAGGAGGGAAGTTTTTAGAACGCAGATTCCGACCGGACACACCATTACAGACACTTCTCAATTTTCTTATAGTCGAAGGATATCCTACAGAAGAGTATAAGGTCTTGTCTAGCTGGCCTCGAAGAGACGTGAGTTTTTCATTGATTCATATGATTCATATAAAGATTGTATTAAGGCACGGGTGGATAGATCGGATAGAATATCTCACATCACTCTACATTCTATTTCAAATAAAGACTAATCATTTTTTACACAGTACACATGCAACCAATTTGCCAATTTCCCCAGCTAATTCAGAAAAAGGTGCTTCTCTTTTTTTAAAATCTATTTTCACAGTTTTTCGGATACAATTTCAATACAGAATAATCAGCATAGGCCCCAGGCTTTATTACAATTATCCTCATGGGAATTAAAAAGCACGCACTCTATGTATATTTTTTTTTACTTTTTTTAGTACGCATGCATTTTTGTGGTGCATTTGTGTTCGAAGCAGGACTGCACCAAATTTTCAAATAAAAAAATATAAACACGAGATAATCTAGTCTATCCAACCGATCCTTAGATTAATATAAAATTACTATTAAAATTTTTTTATCTAAATAACATTTTGGAATATTGTTCCAATATTGACCAGTAAGTGGAATTTATATATGGGATTCATGTATCAGTGTGAAACATATCTCATTGGGTAAGAATAATTATTTAATCATGATTATCAATGCAACTTTCCTTTTTTTTGATCCAGCTTACATTTATGGATACCAAGCGCACGCTATCGGAACTCAAATTCTGCACACAAGAGACCGTAATTTTAGAAGAAAGATAAGTTGTTAAAAATGTTTTTCCTACGAAATCTACAACACGATAGATATTCGAATAATTGCAATTTTCCTTTTCTATCAAAAATTGTATTTATTTATTGAAAATTCATCCATTTTTTAGCCCGACAACATTGAAATGCGTTGTCTTTCGTCCTAGAAATTAAAAAATAAATGTGCTGTATCTTTTTAATCTGACATGGTATTACACACAAGCTCTATTTTATAAGAACACAGTAAAAAGATACAAAACAAATCAAGTAAAGACAAACGATGAAAATTTTGAAAACAAATGTTATTCGATGATTTGAAAGGAAGGACCTACCCTCGATTCTTGTATTGTATGTTTTAAACCGAGATCTGTTTTTGGAAAATAAAAAAATCTATAAATTGGAAGAAATCTACAATTTCATTCAATATTCTTTTCATATTTGCTACATGAAATCAACTCATCTGAGTTTCATATTTGTACCGAAATAGATTTTCAAACGATATTCATTACAAATAAAGCGAGGCTGCAAAAACGATGTCACGTTTCATAATTTTAATGGCCTCACTGAATTTATTCTCTAAATCAGTATTTCCAATATTCTTTGCAGCTTGTGTTAGTTGTCTCAAAACTTCCTCGAGTCGTCTCATACATCTGATGATGGATCCCTCAAAAATATCCGTCATCTTGCAGATCTGGAGAAAACTGGCGCCTTTGCACCAAGCATACACAACATCCATTAGATATGGTTTGAAGCTCTCCACATATGAATCCTCATCAAGTTCCAAATGGGCCTCGGAGGACACTTTAGAAATTCTTCTGGCAAGATCCTGCATCTGTCTCAATGGCCCACTCAGCTCATTAGTGGTTTTTGGCATTTCTGAGGACTTTTCATCACAAACAAAACAACTTAGTAATGCAGCAACCTGTGGTATACTCAACGAATTGAATAAGCCATTGAAAATCATTTCAGTAAGCAGTAATTCATCTGCACCATTCAATTCACAGGCAACTCGTCCCTTGAGCTCGATAACATCTGCAGCAGTGCAGTAGGCCATTCTCCTCAAAACCCTCTTCCTGCATTTTAATTCATCCATCTGAAGCACAGACTTGGCCTGTTTCAGTTCCTGCTTCGCCTCTTTCAATTTCATTCCCACATCTTGCTTCTTAGAAAAATTATTGTAAATTTCATCAAGATGTGGATCCTTGTGTAGCGGATGTTTATATAATCTTTCCTCTAATATTTCAATTTTTTTTACAATATCTTTGAATAGCGAATCTTCAATCCTCATTTCAGTTATAGGATTTAGGAGTGGAGGACCATCTGGAAACCGTCTTTTTACTTCCTGAATAGTTTTTAAGACCTTCTTACGATTATCTGCGGGTCTTAAATCCTTGGGATATTTGAGTCTGAGCGAACTTATTTGGGAGATTAAAGTATGTAGGACGGGCACGACTTCAACTTCGCCTTCCTCACCCTGAGCACACGGGATTGGAGCGTCTTCTTTCGAGTTCTTGGATACATGAAGAAGAACGTCAACAATTATGCTTGCGCTTTCTTTAGGATTTCTCGAATTTTTCTTTTTGAAATTGACTACGATTCCCCAGTCGAATGCATGTTGATTCTTTATTTTCACCATTCTTCCAGGTTGCAGAAATGGAACAAGGTACTCTGGCTTCGTCAAATAATTCCGGAAATCTCCTCCAAATTTATCTAGCTGTTCCCGAATCTCATGGTATGCCGAAATTTGCGTGAACTTTTCAACTTCGATTTGATCATAAGTTTGTTGTAATTCTTTTACTTTGTTATAAAGATCCGGAATGGCGGCTTGATTCTGGAATTGATAGAAACTTCTTTCTAACATGTACTCCGGGTTAATCTCCTCGACTCTTAAAAGATTCAAAACCATGTTATAAGTCAGGTGAAAAGCGGAGTTAATTGGATCTGCTTTTCCCTGAACAATTGCCTTTCCTACTACAGGGCTGACTTGTTCATCAATCATTAGAATGACTATTCCCTTCTCGTCGAGGCCTCTTCTGCCAGCACGTCCTGACATCTGAATATATTCACCTGATGTAATCCACCTGAACTCTTTCCCATCAAATTTCCTTGGGGCTGTGAATAAAACTGTCCTTGCAGGCATGTTCAACCCCATAGCAAATGTTTCAGTAGCAAACAAGGCTTTTATCAATCCTTCACCAAAAAGGATCTCTACCGTCTCCTTCAAAATCGGAAGTAAGCCTCCATGATGGATTCCGATTCCTCTTCGCAGCAGCGGAAGTACATTTTCCACTTGAGGCAACTTTTTATCCTCCTCGCTCAACACATCCATGGCATTCATGAATACTTCATCAACTAGTAATTTTTCTTGAGGCGAATTGAGGTCTAATTGTGCCATTTGCATAGCATACAGCTCGCAATCCTTCTTAGAAAAACTGAAAATGATGACTGGAGCAAAGTTCCTCTCCATAATCATTTTGACAATCTTGAAGATGTTGGAGGAATCAGCACTCCCTCCGCGGAACCCACCCCTTCTGCCTTTTTGGTCACCTTTAGAAGCTTCACCCGAGTTCTGAAGACAGGCCATCGCTCTATTAAAGTTGTCCTCTTTAAACTGACCGTCCTCATTTACTACTAAGTGGATACCATCACCTCCAGCTGGAAATATATAATGCTGCAAAGGTGTTGGACGGTAGTCAGTGTAAACTACGTGACAAGGTTGATGGTGAAGATGTGCTACCCACTCGGCAAATTGTCGAGCATTGGGAATGGTGGCTGAGAGGAAAACATAATGTACATTATCAGGCAATAAAATTAATGTTTCCTCCCATACAACCCCTCGCTCCTTATCCCTCATATAATGAATTTCATCAAAAATCACCCATCCTACTTCTCTCATCACTTCTGATCCTCTATACAACATATTTCTCAGAATTTCTGTGGTCATGATCAGAATACTAGCTGTTGGATTTATCGTAACATCTCCGGTAATAAGCCCAACGTCTTTGAATTCTTCATAGAACTCTCGATATTTTTGGTTACTCAGAGCTTTGATTGGGGTTGTATAAATAACTCGTTGTTTGTCTCTCAACGAACAGGCAATGGCATATTCAGCTACTACGGTTTTGCCAGCTGACGTGTGAGCTGAGACCAAAACTGATTGATTGTTTTCGATGCAGAGAATGGCTTCTCGTTGAAATGGATCGAGAATGAATTTATATTCTTTTGCCGGAGGGGTTGTTTTAATCTCCAAAGGAATGTAGTCGTGGTCTGGAGGGACTGCCACTTCGTGAGTACATGATTCGATAGCTTCTATTTTGTGGATCTTTATTTGCGAGACTAGCTCATCAACGCTGTGGATAAAGTCAAGAATTACTGTTTGTTTAGAATTACATGACTAAGTGGAATCAAGGGTGGTTTCTTACTTGATGTCATCAAGAATTGACTCGACTTTCATCTTCTTCGTGCCCGCGTCATCGACATCATCGTTTTCGCGTTTCCGATTCGTGCTAGCTTCATCGTTCCTAAATATAATGCAAACAAAGAATTAACTATTTTTGTATTAAAAATATTAAAATTACTGTATCAGTAATATAATATAGCCCCAATATAGCCAATATTACTTGTGACTGGAACTTCCGGCTTCTGGTTCAGTGGTTTGTGGAATAATTTCTACGACATTGTCGTTGGCTTCTTCAAAAGCATTAAACAAGTCTGTGTCAAAATCAGCCATTTTTAACGATATTAAAAAACCATGTACTGACTTATATTCACACGGAAAATGTTTATCTATTTTTGAAGCAAAGGTTAGAAAATCTCGTCTAGGTTAGATCGGAATATCGGATACAAAGAGGATTGACTAAAGTAGAGGCTCAGTTCTGGGGGTTGGAGTGACCCCGGCGGCATCGCAGTACTGCACCCCAAGAGAGGGAGGGCGCCACACGCAATGCTGGGGTGTCCATCAAGTCGACGGGGTGAATTTTATTTTCTGCAGTATGAATGCTTTTTGTTTTTTAATTGTTTAACTGAAATTTAGCCGCCTGTAGAACGAGCGGAAGGGAGAAGCCACATTTTGTGGAATTTCACATGGAAAAAATGATTCCGTATATTGAAGATATACTACTAATGAAATAATATTTTAATAATGAGCGCGATGTCTAATCGGCAGTGGGCTTGGCTAGCACGCCGACGGCTGGGGTTCGATCCCGCCAACATTCATTTTTTTTTCAACATAATTTCAATTTTTTTTTGTAAATGGCTAATCAATGAAAATATCGTTTACAAACGGAATAATTAAAAATCGAGAAGATATCCAGTGAAATTGAAAAATTCGAAATTTTCTAAAAAGTATCAGGGGAACATGAACGTCGAGGAGCTATTGACTGAAATTTTCACTGAAAGTGAAAAATTCGAAATTTTTGAAAAAGTATCAGGGGAACATGAATATCGAGGAGCTATTCACTGAAATTTTCACTGAAAGTGAAAAATTCGAAATTTTTGAAAAAGTATCAGGGTAACATGAACGTCGAGGAGCTATTCACTGAAATTGAAAAATTCGAAATTTTTGTAAAAGTATCAGGGGAACATGAACATCGAGGAGCTATTCACTGAAATTTTCACTGAAAGTGAAAAATTCGAAATTTTTGAAAAAGTATCAGGGTAACATAAACGTCGAGGAGCTATTCACTGAAATTGAAAAATTCGAAATTTTTGTAAAAGTATCAGGGGAACATGAACATCGAGGAGCTATTCACTGAAATTGTCACTGAAAGTGAAAAATTCGAAATTTTTGAAAAAGTATCAGGAGAACATGAACGTCGAGGAGGTATTCAATTTTTAAGCGATATTTCCATTAATTAGCCATTTACAAAAGAAAAAATAGGAATTATTAAAAAAAAAAATGAATGTTGGCGGGATCGAACCGCAGCTGTCGGCGTGCTAGCCAAGCACGCTGCCGGTTAGACGACGCGCTCATTATAATAATAAATTTTTATTAGTAGTATATCTTCAATATATTGAATAATTTTTTTCATTTGATATTCCACAAGATGTTGCTTCTCCCTTCCGCTCGTTCTGCAGTTGACTGAATCTCAGTTAAACGAATAAAAAACAAAAAGCATTCATGCCGCAGAAAATAAAACTCACCCCATCGACTTGATGGACCCCCCAGCATCGCGTGTTGCGGCCTCCCTCTCTTGGGCTGCAGAAACGTGACGAAATTCGAGACTTGGTGGTTAGCAGCCGGGACATCGACGAATTTAACCCCACTAACTAAAAACACATAGATTGGACGTGTTATAATTTTTGCATCTGGTTTCTGTCTTCGAAGGACTGTAAAATTGGACAGTGATTTTGTTTATAAATTCCTGGAGAGTTATTACCATTAATAACACGGGGTAATTAAAAAAAACAGACTCAATCGGTAAGGGCTTCAATCTCATCAACCACATGGAGTTCCTAACCTGAAAAGTCTCCAAAACCCACTGACAGTATCTTCCAATATTATTTATCAGAAACTAAATAATAAATGTAATTGTAGTGAGAAAATAGAAAAATCCGGAAATAAAAAATGTTGACGACCAAGACATTTTTCCGAAAAACGAAGAGTGGAAATATCTTTAAGATAACCCGGGATCACTACCTCAGGGATGATATCTGGTGCGGATCAGAGATCTGTGACAACTGTAGCCCAAAGTTGTCAGGGAAGATCTTGGACGAGAGCCCAGGGGCTACGAGTTCTTTAATCAACACTCCGTATTATCTACTGTTAGATACAAATATTGTTCTAGACCAGATTCACATCCTCGAGGAGGAGCTCATCTGCAATGTGGTAATCCTCCAGACGGTTCTGGAGGAGGTGCGACACCGAAGCTCAAATGTCTACAAATCTCTGGCAGATATAATCTCTAATCCCAATCGAAAATTTTACGTTTTTGTTAATGAGCATCGAAGGGAAACTTATGTGGAGAGAATCAGAGGAGAGAGTGCGAATGACAGGAATGACAGGGCAATCAGAGAGGCCACCAAGTGGTACAATAGTCACCTGGAGGGGATAAAGACAGTTCTGCTGACAGATGACAATGATAACAAGGAGAAGGCCCGCAGAGAGGGGCTCCTAGCCTTCACGATGGAGGAGTACGTAGAGTCACTGGACAACGGTGGAGTTCTTGTAGATAAATTAAGTAAACGTCAGTTTGTCCTGGAGGGAAAGGGTGAGCCTCTGTTCCCCTGTCACCTGACCCCAGCTGAGATTCACAAGGGAATCACTAGTGGAAAGCTCCTCCAGGGCTCGTTCTTGGCGTCGAGGGAGAATTTTCTTGAAGGGACTGTCAATGTGGAGGGAATGGATAAATTCGTTCTCGTTCAGGGAAGAGTTGGCTTGAACAGGGCTGTCGATGGAGACGTCGTCGCTCTAGAACTTCTGCCAAAGGACCAGTGGACAGCTCCCAGTGATATTGTACTCCAGGACGAGGAAGAAGAGGACCCTGGGGATGTGATCGACGAGGAGGAAATTGTACAGAAGCCAACTAAAGAAGTTGAACGCACACCAACTGGCAAAATAGTTGGCATCATTAGACGAAAATGGCGACAGTACTGTGGTATATTGCAGCCAAATGCTGTCAAAGAGGTAATGCAGTTTGTCATTGAGGAGCTGGTGTAATGGATTGGTTTAATAAGGCTGTGGCTCCTTTTGTACAGAATGTAAGGCATCTCTTCGTGCCAGCTGAGAGGAAAATCCCCAAAGTGAGGATCGAGACGAGACAGGCAGAGGCTCTCTACTCGCAGAGGATCATCGTGGCTATCGACTCGTGGCCCAGAAATTCCAGGTATCCTCTCGGCCACTTTGTCAGGGCCCTCGGAAATGTTGGCGACAAGGAGACCGAGAACGAGGTCTTGCTACTCGAGCACGATGTACCGCATTCCAGATTCTCTGATGAGGTCCTCAGTTTTCTTCCTAAACTGCCATGGGTCATTACTGAGTCGGTAAGAGAAGTTTCTGGAGTCAGTCCAACTCTTCTATTGATGTTATTCTAGAAACTATTTTATTTTTATTTTATACGGCTTCAGGGAGGTGTAGAATTGAGAAATTTTTTCCCCCCAAACAAGTTTTTTTCGAAAGCTGGTAATCATTATTTAAAAATTTCCATAATTTTTTCAACATTCTTTGAATCTAAAAAACATATGGAACTTATTGGAAATTTTTAATTAACGATTTATTTGGTTCAAATAAAATTTATTTGAGAAAAATACATTTCCCTGGATTTTAAAGAATTAGGATACCTGTTTGGATCGTCTGTTGGGAAAAAAAGATTGCAGTTTGTGAAATTAGGGAGAGGCCAGTGCGGCAGGGGTGGAGCTGGCGGAATTTTTTGCACTTCAGGATTTTCAGGGGAGAGAGTTGGGGCTGAATTACTCTCTATGAACTTGGTATTCGTGACTTTTCCCTTAGGATATTTTTTCAAATTCGTCAGCTTCCTCGTCGCCAAAATGTTTAGATTTTCCAGAGCTAGTTGTTTACTCTATGCAAAGATTATAATTCATCTGGATTGTCAAGAAATATCAATAGAGCTTACCATAACATCTGACAGAAACCGCTCGAGGACTTCTACTTTCCGGCTGTTTTTAGCATTCTCCCATTGGATAAACATCGCGTTATCAAAAAGAGAAACCACAGTCTCCATCTCTCGAATTTCTTCAATGGGATTTTATCGAGATTTAATTAAAGCATTGAAAAATTGGAATAGAAATAAGGGAATGATACCATTGTCTTTGAGTTTCTTGAGAGTTTTCTTTAGTGAAATTTGTTCTTTGGAGAAGAGAAGATGCTGCTGGTTCAGCTGCTGAATATTGGAATTTACACTTTTTATCTCCTTCAGTAGAACTTCAATCTCCCCTATATTGTCCCTCAAGCGTTCCTCAAGGATTCTGAACAAGATCAAAAGAAATAACCCCCTTTATTCAGCGGCAGAGTCCGAAACTTACCCGGGATAATCGTATAAGAGGTACTCAATATTAGTTGAGTTTTTGAGATTATTCACGATGCACTCCAGTTCACCACAAATGCCTGGCAGATCTACCAGAGAAAAATTCCTAAACGAATTTCCATCCATGATTCCCAGATAATCACTACCAGAATTTCCCTCAATCACTTCCTCATTTTTTCTACCAGCCAGCATTTTTTCTGAAATAATTCCGTGAACAAACTTGAAGAATTTCCAAATATTGATAAATACATTGTTCATCTCACGCCATGATCCCTAAACAAAAGAAATGATAAATAGGAAATGTCACTTGTTATAACAGGACGTGGCTCAAAGAGAGGATTTTCGCCACATCGATGTATGCTCTGTGGACCCTCCAGGGTGTACTGATATCGACGATGCACTTCATTGTAAAGAACTGGATAATGGAAACCTGGAAGTTGCTGTGCACATAGCAGATGTATCTCATTTTATTCGTCCTGGCACGGCACTTGACAAAGAAGCTGCTTCTAGAGCAACCACTGTTTACCTTGTTGATAAAAGAATTGACATGGTACCAGGTAAGACTTCCCAACTCAATTCCAAAATTTGAGTTTGCAATTTAAAGTTCATTAATTAAGAAAGATTGATTATAATATTAAAGAAGCCATCTAATATGACCTCGATGGCGAATATAGCGAGATCGTTTGGTCGACGACAAAATTTAATTAAAAAGAAGTAAGATAAGAATAATGGCGTGACTTTCAGAATTACTGAGTTCAAATCTCTGCTCACTCCGTGGTAACGAAGAGAGATTCGCCTTCTCCTGTCTCTGGGAAATGGACCATTCCGCTAACATCATCAATACTCGTTTCTGTAAATCAATAATTCGCTCTCGGGCTGCAATGACGTACGAAGAGGCTCAATTGAAAATCGATGATCCGAGCCAGACTGACGCAATAGCCAAGTCTCTGAGGGGTCTTAACACTCTGGCAAAGAAACTGAAGAAAAGACGACTGGAGAACGGGTAAACTTAAATCTCCCTGTCCCCTACCCCACTGTTGACTACTTTCTTTGAATTAGTCTGAAGAGATCTACGATAATCTTTTTTCATGAATTTCCAGAGCGCTGGTCCTTGCGTCACCGGAAATACGTTTTCAAGTTGACAGTGAAACCCATGATCCGATTGAGGTTGAGGCGAAGAAAATGAGGGAGACCAACTCGATGGTCGAGGAGTTTATGCTGCTAGCTAATATATCAGTGGCTAAAAAAATTGTTGAGGAATTTCCAGAGTGTGCGATGCTTCGACGACATCCCGAGCCACCACAGTCGAATTTCGAGCCTCTGGTGAAGGCTGGCAAGCACCAGGGTTTCGAGATAAATACCCTCTCTGGAAAAGACCTGGCAAAATCCCTGGAGGCAGCACACAAAGTGGACAATCCTTATTTCAATACGATGCTGAAGGTACTGGCAACTCGTTGCATGATGCAGGCTGTTTACTTCGTCAGTGGAATGCTTCAGCCAACTGAATTTTTTCATTATGGCCTAGCCTGTCCCATCTACACCCACTTCACCTCTCCCATTAGGAGATATGCTGATATAATTGTTCATCGTCTTTTGGCTGTTTGCGTGGGGGCTGACGCCACTTATCCAGAGCTCCTCGACAAAAAGAAGAGCCATGCACTCTGCCAAAATTTGAATTACAGAAACAGAATGGCTCAGTACGCTGGAAGAGCATCGGTTGCTCTTAATACCCACCTCTTCTTCAGGGAGAGAGTTGAAACTGAGGCTGGGTATATTCTCTTTGTCAGGAAAAATGCACTGCAGATACTCATTCCGAAATATGGCTTGGAGGGGGTACTGTATTTGAATAAGAAGGGAGAAGTTTCTACGGTTAATTTTGTGTATAATCAGGAGGAGCACACCCAGACTTGTGGGGATGTTGTGTTCAGAAGTTTTGATCCTGTCGAGGTACAGTTGAGTCTCGACAGATCTAATGTGCAGCATGAGAAACTTGTGTTCAAATTAGTGAAGCCAGAGGTGAGATAAATTATTTTATTATCATTCTTTCAATATTTATGTATCTCTTCTCTGTATCAAATTGTGTGATTAATTGTGCAATTGAACGAAATTTACTGAAGAATTTAAATATTGCAGATTCCAGGATTTAGTGTTCCCTCGCCAGAACCTGAGTCGGCTCCGGTCGATGTAAAGATGTCAGAAGCGTCAAAGCGAAAAAGTCCTGAACTTAACGCAAAAATCTCCGGGCCAATGAAGAAAAAAGTACGAAGGAAAAGGAACAAACACTGATTTTATTAAAAGTGAATTTCTGTCTTTAACATTGTGAATCGTACTGTTGTTACATGCCTCAGGATAACAGCGGAATAAAAATACATTTTATACAGACAGACGGTTATTCATTATTGCCATTATAGTAATTTACGCTATTGTTTAAATTAATTATCGTACACTTGCCCGGACTTGGCGTATCCCAATTTCTGAAGGGCTCTCTTAATGTCGATGTAAACAGTAGGATCTTCTATCGTACTAGGCATCTGAAGAACAAAAAAAATTACTGAAGAAATTAAACCTTGACGCAATAAAATTTTCCACTTCATTTCTCTCGTCGTCATGGTAACGTTAAGGTAATGATTTCTTTTAATTCTTTATTCATTAAAAATTCAAGAGAATGTTCTGAACATCGTGAATTGATCATCGGATCAATTCACGATGTTCAGAATGCAAAGAAAATTATCAATATAAAGTAAGAAAATTGCTGAGAATACAGAACAATAAAATTAGTCACCAAAGTGGAAAATGAAAAGCTCACTTTTACTATTCTCGATCGGGCCAAGTCAGCGATGGATTTTCGAATGATTTTCCCAGAGCGAGTTCGCGGAAGCCCTTTGACAGCTGCAGCTAGTTTAAAGGACGCTATGGGTCCAATTAATTGCCGTACTTGCCTCAACAGATCCTGGGTCACCTCCTCTTCATTTTTCCTCGGATCTGAAAAATCCTTTTTTAAATACTCCATTCATATTGGCAATTAAATTTTTGTATTAAAAATTCCATTTTTTCCTTCACTTCTGTTTCAATTCCAAGTTTAGTTTACTGCAATATCATTTTAAATTACAAACCATTCTTCATGACGTAAAGACACAAGGGGATTTCTCCCTTGGTGTGCTCGGGAACACCGACGACAGCGGCATCGACCACGTCAGGATGTCCAAGAACCACGTCCTCGATGGCAGATGTCGAGAGCCTGTGCCCCGCAACATTGATAACATCGTCGTCTCTCGCGGTAACATACACGTACCCATACTCATCAATATACCCCGCATCCATAGTATCGTAATATCCCTGTCGATGTTGAATCGTTAAATTCGAAACAATTCCCCAGAAAATCAAATATCGAAATTTTTTAACATTGCATATCTCAAAAATAACGTAAAAATTAGTTTTTCAAATTGAGTGGCTTTAACACATCAAGAATACTGCGGATGTCTTTTAAAATGAGTATCAGTTGAAATTTCGAGACTTAGAAATAGTTTTTAACACTGAATAATAGAGCGGTCGTGGGATAAATCTCAGAAATTACCGGATATTTTGAGAAATAAGTATCCTTGAATCTGTCAGGCGCTTTGTACAGCGTCGACATAGTCCCAGGAGGTAGTGGTAGTTTGACGGCAATTCTTCCGAGTTCACGTGGTGATGCCGTACTCCCGTCCTCCCTCAGAATGTGAACTGCAAGAGAGAGAGGGAGAGAGCGGATAAAAAATAAGTTGGCATAAGCTGAAAGGTAAAAATTCGAAGTAATTTAAAAATAAGTGGCCGCATCTCTCATACATTTACTGTACGTGGATAATCTGACTATTCGTCTGTCATCATTATTTTTTATTCTCAAAAAATGTGGGATCGCTCAGAATATTATTTATTACATAATTAAATCGACGTACAAACATCGAGAAAAATTCATACGTATAGGAAACTTTCAATCATTTTTTTGACGTCGAATTGCAAGTAGAAAATAATAAGCTCGATTTTGGTGAACACTTCTCAAAAATAGAGTTCATTGATTTCACGACCTTTCTAGAGCTCAGACAAGTGTTTATCAGTTGAAAATCTCGAGTTCACAAGTCAAACAGAAATTACAATATGCATGGTTGCGCTAAGAATTCATTAAAGTTTCATTCCCCTTATCAGTCACTAACCATCGTAACCGGGAAAAGGCATTCCTGTGGTGTATTGTGGTGGTTTTACTGCCTGACCGAGACCTAGACAAGTAGCGGTGATAGCGTGACCTGTCTCCGTTTGCCACCAGTGATTAAAAATTGGCACTTTGAACACCTTCTCCGCCCAAATTTTCGACTCGTAATCGCAGTGTTCACCAGCCACGAAAACCACCTTCAAACTAGGAAAAAAATCATCGTATAATCATTCAATTAATTCATAAAACCTCATTCAAATCGTCATTACGTTTTCGTGGAATATTTTCTCCCCAATAATGTGTCTGGATCTGTCCTCCGAAGAACCCTAAATACACTGGGTACAGTGAATAATGCATTAACTCCATAATCCTCAATTACCCTGTAACAATTTTTAAAAATATCATCATTAAATCATGAGTTCAATTAAAAAGTAAAAACTCGACTTGTTCCGCGGGAGAGTTTTTAAAGAATATCTCCGAATCTAAAATTGATGAGAATTTCTTGTTGCTGCATTTGTTCTAGTGCTAAATAAGAACTTCAAAAAAGTCTTCAACAAAAAAATCGCCATCTCCTTTAGAGTACTAGAAATTTTCCGGAGACTCGTGTCTGAACAAAAATTGTTCTACATCACTGATTGTGTCTGGATATTCAATATCTGAATAATGGATCGTTTTCCGAGCTGCTGAAGCCCGTAAAAATTGATCTCCTAAACACACCTAAAATACTGTCCAGCATCAGGTGTTCTGTCAGGTTTGCCCTCAAACATGACACTCGTGATGCCATAAAGCAGAGGAGCATAGCAGATATATGACAATCCAACGACCCAACCGAGATCCGACGCCACCCACCAGATGGAATTTTTATCCATCCCATAGAGAATCTTCATGGTCCAGCACAGTGTCGCGATGTGTCCACCAACAGGTCTCTGAACTCCCTTCGGCTTATCTGCAATGATTTCCAATTTGCTGTGGCTTTACGATTATGAGAATCGGATGGTGTCGGGTTTGAATGAGTGTGAAAATACATTACCCGTTGTTCCGGACGTGTAGAGAAGATAGAGGGGCTGGTTTGCCTCGATGGGAACACATGGATGGGGTTCAGATCTATTCAACAACTCCTCGAAATCCTCCTGGCCATTAGATAAAGGCGCCTCCCAAACATCTGTCCGTTGGTACACGATGCACTTTGGTTTTTTCACGGAAATTAATTCTAATGCCTCCTCAACCATTTTTGTGTACCTAAAAATTATAATACATCCATAATAAATTTACAAACCTAATAAATTCAATTTCTTTCATTATGTCTACAAATCGAAAAAAATATTTGTGTATAAAAAATATCATTTCACCTGGAAAAATGGTTTACCTGACACTCTTATCATTTATCTCAGATAAATCATTCATTGATATTAATTATTATTAATTGAATGAATATTAAGTATAGCTTAGTTGCTCGTAGAATCTTGTGGAATAAATGAAAAATTACATGAGAAAAAATTTGGGCATTTATGGGTTTTGGATTGGGTTATTAAATATATAAATTGTAAGGTTTTTTTACTTGATAACTTTCATAGGCTCTAATCCACAACTGGCTGCAATAATAACTTTGGGTTCGGCATGATCAATTCTCGTTGCCAATTCCCTCGGTGCGAAACCTTCAATTTCAAAAAAGTCAATTTGACGGTTTATCGGGTGAAAATATAAAAAATGGGTAATCGATAAGTAGAGTCTACTCATTATTCAATTCACAAGTACAAGGGTCGGTAAAAATGGTTAGCATTCTGATAAGAAAAATTCTTTTATCTCTGATGTCCTGTGTTGGTTCAGGACGATCTAACAAGGCGCCTCCAGCTATTATTCAATTTTTCAAGACGCTAACAATTTACGTGACTCTGAATGTTAAATTTCCACCGATGATTGGAGAATGCGGGGAGAGTCGATAGACAAAATAGATAAAATTGCAGATGCAGCTGACAATTACGAAGGAAAGAATAGAGAAAAAAGTTGCAATTTTCGAAAATTCGGCAAAACAATTCTAAATATTGGAGGAAATTTTTCTCAAACTAAACCACTTGTTAATTCATGAATTCAAAAATTTACCCCCTTTTTCCTTAAAATTTCTCAGTCATACAACGATTTTAATCGACAACCCCTCAATATCTCCGAGATATCTCCGAATTTAGAGATAACACATTTTTGATAAGACGGTGTCACGAATAATTTCAGTCTCTGCGTTACACTATATTTTATTAGATTATAATAGAGAAAATCGATTGAAATGGTTTTGTCATTTCGCTGGTGAGTTGAAGAAAGAACTGATAACTCACCACCAAAGACAACGGAGTGAACCGCCCCGAGCCTAGCTGTTCCAAGTACAGCAATTACAGCTTCAGGAATTAGTGGCATGTAAATGAGCACTCGATCACCTTTCCGCACCCCCATATCAGCTAAAGCACCGGCGAGTCGCGACGTCTTCTCCAGGAGTTCGTCGTACGTTACTTTTCGCACTGACAATGTCATCGGGCTGTCATGTATGAGGGCTATTTTCTTTCCATTTCCAGCTTTCACGTGGCGATCGACTGCATTGTGACAGGCATTTATTTCACCGCCCACGTACCTGATAAAAATAAAGCCCAGATGGTAGTTTTTAGATGAAGGGAAACATCACGGGGTGACTAATGATTCACTTCGTGGAAATGTGATGGCGAACAAAAGGTAATTATTCTTTTGACACCGGGGATAATTAAATGAATGTGGAGGACTCATTACCACTTTGTGAAGGGTGGATTCGAATTGTCGAGAACTTTGTCCCAAGGCTTGTTCCATTCTACGCATTCTGCTATTTCACTCCAGAATTCCTCCGGAGATTCCACGGATTTTTTGAATGTGTCCTCGTACACTTGGCTGTGATATGGATTTTTCTTTGGTATGAAATCTGGAACAAGCCGTCATAAAGAATAATTAAAAAATACATTTTTTTACAATTAATTCATTACATTACTTCAAATTATTCATTGTAGATGTGAAAATAAAGTCTGACATTGTAGTAAGAATAATCATTTCTGATTTTTTACTAAAGAAATTGTACTCGTGTTTTTTTTTACAACGGAATCAGTGTAGAATTCACTATTAATTTTTCTCTTTGTACAAAGTTCACAATTACGAAGTGTTTTTATTCTACCTCATAATTAGATTATTTTTCTGTTCCTCATGAATATGCTATCGCGTGGATTTTTCGTCGGCGTTCCTCGCTCTTCGAAAAATATTATCTCTCGGTGGAATACTTTCACCTGATTTCTCCCTTCATCCCTTCCTCCCTTTCTCCCGCTATTTATTCCTCGTTTGTATAATCAGGGTCTCAGGGTTCAATCCCAATTCCAGCGTCATACTCTCAAACCCTTATTTAATTCATTTAATTAACAATAAAAAAATGGCGGAATTTTTAGTGTCTTTTTTGAAGTTGCGGAGTGTTTTCTTTAAATTTATTTCAACTAAGTTCCTGTGGTTTTAATCAGTTTTTCACTTGGGGTAGGTGAAGGAACGTTTGGGAATTCTTGAATGCGGGAGATCAATCACTCAATCAATGATCATTGTCTATTGCGTAATTGCTGAATACAATTGTGTCGGGGATTATGAAACCTAGTGCATTGACCCCATTCACTGGTAGTAAACAACACCCACGTGCTGCTGTTGCCATTGGAATGGAGGGTGTATTATCGACGTTAATCCTGTACACAGTCTACGTGATAAATTTTTTTTTTCTCCCGTGAGACCTACACTAAATTAGGAGTTCATGACCGTTTGAAACCACTCTCAACTCGGATTTGTTATTAACATTCGAGTCTTTCATCTTCATTTAAGTTTTTCATTTAATTACTCCCCGACTCTCAGTATCAATGACGCACGCACAAAAAGTTTTTTTTTTTAAATTATTTTTACTACCAGGAAAAATTTATTAGCTCTCCTGTAATACCCGTTTTTAATTGTTCTTGAAAATGAAAATTCTGGAAAAATCTTTAGATTAATAATTAATAATAATTGTGGAATATCTCGATGCATTGAAATTTTAATAATTAATAAGAAATCCATTGGATAATAATTGTGGATAATGGAGACGTATTTTTGATGATTAAAAAAGATTCAATTAAGAAAATTATGAAGTCGTAATGGAAAAGTTACAATTTTCAATTATTAAAGTCGAGATTGTGTTTATGTCTGACTTCAGAAGAAATATCTCAAGGGTAAATGAAAATTATTTAATTCGTTGGGTTTTTTTTTCAGCGTGGAGCTGATGTGGAGAATAATATTCACCGCTATCATCGCCCATTCGATTCTTTCTTGACTTTGCAAAACATGCCTCCACGTGGTTCTGCTCCTCCTTTACTTTGGCATCGTGAAACTCTGCCTCCACCGACGATAGCATTCTGAATCTTCAGAATAATATCTCCACAAGACGTCAGGATCCGGTGCGCCGATAAAGCCGTCGAGGATTTCTGCACAGAAGAACAATTCCTACAATCGCAGAATCCTCCAATCATTCAATTAACTCCAACTACAACTTCTCTAAAAATTCCACAGTTCAATTGCTCACTGAAAGTGCACTGTTAAAAATTTCTAAAAAAATTAATGTCCACTAAAATTCCAAGCAATCTCGGGAACCAAAAAATGCAATTGTAAAATCAGTTCAATTATTCGGTAAAAATTGATGAAAAATACTGAAGGAAAAATGTGAAATTGTGGAGTGTGACGCTGTCAATCGGAATTTTCCACGAATCGGATAAAAAAAAAAATTAGCGTGAGGGGCGAAAGAAAAAAATGTGAGAAAAACCTGAGAAGAGACTGAATGAAGTCCCAACCAATCCACAAAGCCAGAGTTTCTTGATGGAAGCTAGAAATAAATTGTTTTGTCTCGTGGAGAAAATGTCACTGAAAACGTCACTGATCACCCAGCACTTTTCATTCTTCCTCTATTTTTTCTCTCAAACTTTCTAGCCGTACTTTGTCAGAAGGGTTGTCTAAACTAGTCGTACTTGTACACTACTTCGACACGTTTGTAACTCGATTTCGTCCCTTCACCAGAGAAACAGCGACACACAACCCTCGGGTTCGTCGAACTCTTGATATTCACTGGCCGCTAGTAGAAACAATTATCCGACTTTTCCTGTCGACAAGTGTCCACTATTTCCTTTAGAATTGAAATTTTCATGTCCTCGCGCACCTGAATCCACAGACTCGAAACATTGAGTGAAGAGATCGAGAACAATCGAGTAGGTTTGACTAGCCGTTGACTAGTTTGTCACCGATTGTCTTGGTTGGGTTTTCGTTTAAATTTCAACATATTCGTGGTACAAACACCGATGAAGAGCCACCACGTGACATCTACGATTTCCTGCACGACCCCAGAGACCCGTCCGGGTTGTAATTAGATCAATGGTCACTGCATTAATTACACAGTTGGTGGGAATGAGACTTTATCATATTTTGTTGCAATCGGACGCACCTAGAAAGATTGGTAATTTGAATCAATTACCAGATGGATAATCCTCATTTTCATATCTGTGCTCCTCATTTTCCTAAATTAATCGTGTCAAATAAATTTCTATCTACTGAAATGAATTATTCTTCAGTTCCAACCGATTTGTAGTTGAACAATACCTCATTTAATTCAAGTAAACTAATATTTCCTTTACATTAATTTGAGTGAAATGAGTGTTATTTGTAATTTTAATGTATTAATGAGAAATCATTATCATAAATTTCTGATAAGTATTCCTGTTCTGTTGAACTAGAAGTCTGTTTAATTAGTTTCATCTCTTTCAAATGGATTCTTACATCTATCAAATCGAAATTAGCTAATGAAAATTAAACATGTTAACTAGTAACTGGCAGGCCGGAAAATGAGGGAAAATGTATTTGGAAGAATGGGGATAAATGCAAACGAATAATAGAGAGGTATGATGGAATATGCTAAAGATAACGAGAAACGATTGATACGGGCTCTAATTTTGTTTCTACGCTGAATGCTTCGGTGATATGATCATTCGCCAAAAGCACAAAGCAAAAACTGATTTCCGTATCAAAATATTGGATGAACATACGGATCTAATGACTCTAATTATTTGATTATGAACAAACTATTGTGCGTCGCACATGAAACATCATTGATGGAAATGCCATATGAATATGCAATAAATGTTTCACATGTCAACAACTAGAAACAGTTGTAATTCATCGACAACAAACAGTGTAAAATTCAAATTCTTTGATTCAACAGCTCTCGATACTAATTTGTCATTTTATTGCTCTAGCCATTGTGATGTTTATTGATAATTTCATTTTTCATTCCATAATTTTTTTACCTGCGGCTAATTAATCTAATTTCTCCACAAAAAATTAATTTAAAATCGTATTCCTTTATTTTCCAGTGGAATCTAAGGAAATCGATGAAACGAGTAATTTGTCCATTCAATTAGTTAAATTTTTAAAAATTGTGACGAATTGACAAAATTCTGGGTAAAATTGAAAATTCAATTCTATGGGAAATTTTCATTTTAATTTTATGAATAAATTGGATTTCTTAATATGAAAATTAATGCTACGTGTAGGGGGCATTAAATGCCCGATATATTTACTTCAACTACTTGATGGACATTTAACTGCGTTCACGTAGGCGTTCATTACGGGTAAGAGTATTAAACTAGTCTTAATGATTATCAAAACCACCTGATGCGCAATATATCCTCGTGTTCTGTGGTTCCTGTTCACTAACTGACAGCGAGATTTCATGGAACACAGCTGATGAAAATACGATGCGAGCTGCTGGGATTTCCACCCTACGACAAACAATTTTCCGTGCCCTTTGCAGCGAGAAAACAATAGAAGAAAAAAATAAAATGGATTTATTTGAAAATACACTATTGCCGGGGAATTCGCGAGAAATTCATGCCCCACAAATTTCAGTGATTGTACAATAATTTTTCAATGTAATTGATAATTTAGAGTGATAAAAACTAGTTTGTCTTCATTTTTTCTCTTGTACTTACAGGAGAATTGAATTGGAAGGCGCGTCTGACCTCCAAGGGTCTCTATGGAAAATTCTGATGGAAATTTTACTAGGTGGGCGAAGAAAGCCTGAAGAAAAAAATTCGACCGGCCTGAAAATGTATTCAGTGTAATTGTTATCGGAGAGTTGGATCCGAACGGTGAGACTGGCGTATTTTTTTTGGTCCAGTATATGCCGTGAGAAGTGTGAATGAAAGAAGGAAAATTGTTTTGAGGGCGAAGGAAATGTTGAGGGATCGAATTGTCTGGTTGGGAAAACGCGTGCCGAGAATTTCAATTGTAGGCCGTCGGGGTGGAAAAAAAAGA
>NW_011887755.1:179879-180938 GCF_000806365.1 Fopius arisanus
AATTAATAATTTTTAATGAACTAATTAACAGAGGGAAAATCAATCTGCAAATCTCTTGAATGTACTGAAAATTTGATTTATGAACTAAAGTGATTAATACATTTTGAAATTCAAATAGATAAATTCAATTCTGGCATTCAAATTAATGGATTATTTATTTTATTTATATTTCAAGAAATGTGATATGAAATCAATTAATAATTTTTAATGAACTGATTAACAAAGGGAAAATCAATCTGAAAATCTCTTGAATGTACCGAAAAGTTGATTTATGAAGTAAAGTGATTAATACATTTTGAAATTCAAATAAATAAATTCAATTCAGGAATTCAAATTAACGGATTATTTATTTTATTTATATTTCAATAAAGATGACATGAAATCAATTATAGTGACAATTGCGAAAGTATTTTCCATATAGCAGTAATATTTTTTTCATCGAATTTCTGTCGCGTTGAAAAATCTTCGATGCAGCGTGAAATGTGATAAATGCAAAAATAAAAATGAGGAGAAACTCAAAGCCGTAATGTAAATATCCCACCAATCAGAAGATAATCCCAAAGGATTTGAATTAATATCCAACTCGTTGGTGGTATGATGCAGAAGTATGGAGTACCGATAATTCAATCGCAATATTTCAAAGGCTCCGCCCACGCGGCAATATTCAATCGAAGGTAAACTAAAAAGAATTCATCTGTTTGCCAACGAAAGTGCATGTGTAATGGATCTTGGATGGGCTTTCGCTATCATCTCTAATAAAGCTTTGTTATCTCCTCACCCAGCGATGTATCGGGGTACATGTCAGTCTCATGTAGCCCAAGGGGGAGAGGTGAAAAAAATTATTTATCGTTACAAGCTCAACGTGGGGTAAATATATTTAGCTGAAGCTCAGGTGTGAAATATGAAGACCAATCGTAAAAACATATCAGAAAAATATTGCCCTTCTACAAGGGGTCAGGTGGTTGCTAATGCATTTGCGGTGTGGGTGGTGGTATTCCATTTTTATCGGGGCAGACGAAATTCCACGGTCCTCATCCTTCCTGGAAATATCATCATTCA
>NW_011887755.1:181264-182121 GCF_000806365.1 Fopius arisanus
TTGTTGATGACTTTATAATAAAAATGAGATAACGCATTATATTATACAATTTCAGTAAATTTCCTAGATGATTTTTGATATTTTTTCTCTAAAACCAAAACGCAACGTGATTATACAACGATTATTAATATTAAACGTCGGTGTAGATTTGACTATGAAGTAATCTCAGATTTTCAATCTCATTCTAAAACATTGCGTCATATTGTAAAATTCCATGCATCGAATAATTTACCGGTCGTCCAGGAGATTTTCCCCCTCGAAGTTGTCGATGTGCCTGTGGGGTGCGGTGCAACATTAAAAATTATAATTCATGCGGGTATTTAACGTAAAAAGCTATAAAAATTCTGTGTTGAAATAAAGTGGGAATAGTTATGCAGTCCATAGACCGCAATTGTATGTATGGCGCCCCGTGGAAACGCGCATGGCAGCTCGACGGTGCGTATTTAAGGGCTGAATAGTGCAAGTCTCTCACCACTGTGTCGTTAACAACAGGTCCTGTAGCACCCAGAAAGATTGAGGGCTTGTCCTACATCAAATAATAAATAAATAAATCAATTCCACGAAGGAGTTCCCAGCGTCGCAAGGATAATCGGCATCTGCCATCCGCTTCCAGAAGAATCGAGAGATCAGCATCAGGTTAGTAGAGTGATTGTGTCTCAAATAATTTCGAATTTTTCCCGCATTTTCTTTCGAGTGAAATTCATCAAATTTTTAGCGTTATCGTGTAATCTTTTATGGGTTTTAATTAGTTTAACTTTTGCCGAGTCTTGTGCCTGTGGAATTGGAGGATTTATTATTTTATCTGATGGAAGTTGAAGATTCTGGTGCTGTTGGACAGAACTAGAAGCCGGCGCATT
>NW_011887755.1:189146-191029 GCF_000806365.1 Fopius arisanus
GAAAAATTTAAGTCACGGTATCGTTATTTTTCACCGATAATTCAGATAAAAATTACGGAACACCGCGGAAAAATTCCGTGACTTTAGTTAAAAATTACGTGACAGTTCCGTAAAATTTCCGACAACCACATTTCCCTCCAGAATTACGGAAAATACACGTAATTTTTATTGAATATTTCTCTCAGTGTAAGAACTCCGGTATATCACCCTGAAGAGGAATATCAAAAATAAAATAAATTCTCCGCCCGGAATTTTCTAATTAAAAGCAAAACTTGCTTCTGAATTTTCAATCCAGAATTTATCATTCATCAAATAAAATATAATAAGCATTTATTTATTTTTTGCGATTCATTGTAAAAATTCTATTGAATTATTTAACATCTGTTCTATTTCATTCTGTTTATACTTCGATATTTCATGAATGACTGCCGATAGTAAAATTTTCAAGGATACCTTTGTAATAAAATGTAGATATTTCAACTCATGTTCAACTCAAAAAAAAAAAATAGATTCAAATCCAACTGTACGTACCCTAATTGACCAATTGAGTGAATCAGCGACTCAAGGGGTTTCCATTTTAAATATTCCTGAGGGAACTTGAATTTTCTATGAGTGATCACAGATAGTCCGAGTGGTTGCATAAATATTGAAACAGAAAGTATTTCACGAGTACTCGAAGGTACATTGAGGATGATCCGAGGAGTTGAGCCTGACGGAGGTGAGATGTGATACGGTATTCCAGGCATGCCAGAAGACATTGAAGCTATACGACGAACAAAAGTTCGATCTACGTCTCGGTCTCGTCATCTTATCAGCATGTTCAATGATTCAACATGTTACGTCGACCTGATGGAGACACGCCTTCGTCTTCAATACTGAAGACATCATTATGCCCTCAACAGCTTCAAGTTTATCTGGCAGACGGTGCGATTGATCACACCCCACAGAGAGACCACTCTGTTTTCCACTATGTTTTACGCTCTTGATGTGTTTTCTCCAGTTTCCTTGCTCAATTCCTTTCATATATATGTCCTCCTGCATCCTCTGGGTGCATATGACCGAACAAACAACCGGTGCATCGATTCTATCGAGAATATACGGGGAAAGCCCTCCAGTTTTATACGTCAATACCTCAGGGGCCAGGGGATCCAACGAATCATTGTTTCATTATTCATGATATTTTTACGTCGGGTATCTCCGTTTGCTCTTGCAGTTTATTATTTACACGCATCGGACAATTTAATAGAAAACCCAACACCTCGCTGGGACACTCTCATCAATTTTTAGAGAATTTTTACAATTTTTTTACCGATTCATTTAATTAAATAAAGTTGTTTTGAGATGTTCGTTGGGTTGGGATGTTTTTTATATCTCAATATAAATCGTGGAATTTTTTTACGTCATTTTAGAAATATTGAAAGGCTTGAAGATTTGAATAAAATAAATTACACAGAAAAATCGAAATTTTTCACTTCTATCGAACAGGAAATAATTGATTTTTATTTTACCGTGAGAAATTCGAGGAATTCATGAGGACCGTTGAATACAGTAAAGTATTTAAATAATTTCTCGCATTTTTTTGTATGGTTAATGGATTGATGAGAATTTATGGAATTATCATTTGAGCGAAACTCAAATGATTTTGTTTGGAAAAAATGCTCGATCGCGATGATAGAAAAAAGTTCTTGTTGACGTGGAAATAGTGCGGTTGTTTTCGGCAATCGATATTCAATCTTAGCCCAGGGCCAATGAGAATTTAACCGATCCAATCATGAAGCCATCGGCGTTTATTACCAATTTGAAAGCCACCGGGGGTTTTATTTTCAAAAGTAATTTCGTTCACGAGAGTTTACAAGTACCTATTGAACATTTTGCTGGTAATT
>NW_011887755.1:192224-193651 GCF_000806365.1 Fopius arisanus
AATTTAAAAGGTAAAATGTCTGTGAAAAAACGAGAATTTAGCGAACGGTTGGAGGAAGGTGAGAGGGCGGGTGAAAGAATGAAGAGTTGGAAAGTTCATCTCCTTTTTAATACGATTAAGCGTAATAATCTCCGATTTAATCGCAAGGGCATTTTTATACAAGAGGCGACTAAAATGAGATAGAAATTCGCGAATTAATCCCGATTTTTCATTGAAAAAATATCTCTGTTGCGATATTCTCCACTAGATGAACGAATAAAGCTTTTCCTCGGATTTTATCCCTTGGTAATTCTCACTTTTATGAATTAATTGTCATGGTTCATGATCGAAACAGACTAATTCTCTGGAACACGCACTGATGAAGAAATCGCCATTAATTTTTTTATGAAAACCCGTCGAATTTTCCACATCATAATTACAATGACTCAACACAATTTTTTGCCGTGTAGAGGGGAAAATCCCCCCCTATTTTCTCCCACTTTTTTTTTGTACCCATCTCATGATTTATGACGAACAATGTGACGTGCGTTGATTAGACAACTCGTCATAGAATCTTTCACCATCTCTCAATAATTTCGTCGCATGATAAAATGTCATTATAGACGAAGACGAATTGCTGCATGGCTCATTCTCATTTGTCAATTTTTCGACTTATCGATTACTCGAGAATATTCTTCATTCTTTGACTTGACATTATACGAGGATTATCCGAGATGAACTTGAGGGATTTTCATTTCGATATAATCCAGTTGTTTGTCTTCTCAACAACTTCACTTCTTATCCCTCGTAATGATTGCACAGTCGGTTTCGTCAGTTTTACTTAAGATGTGGAACTTTAGTTCGATAATCTCTCCTGAAACCTAATCCCCAGTAGACAATGAACACCCGTTATTAATTTGATGTTAACAATTGCTCATTTCAATTAAAAACATCGGATTTTTTTCAAATTTAAAAAACACTCACGACTTAAATCATTCATAATTGTTTTTAAAAAGTGCTCTACGTCATTTTAATTAGGACCAATTTTCGACTCCTCTCTATAATTTTTGTCTCAATTAAAAAATTGGTTTGTGTGCCCCGCGTCTTGAATGAAAATCCGTAATCAGCAGATGGTAGAGTTAATTGTGGAAAATCGAGTAGATGCGTATTCAATGATGACTCGCACTGGAGGTTCAATTTAATCAATCGTATCACACACGGAGAGCACCTGGGTTATGCAAATAGTGAGCTCGTCAGCATTTAGATCCTGTACCAGGCGAATTCTCTCTCTCTGGAATTCATTTCTGTTTTCATACGAATTGAAACTCAATTCCGATAAAAGACCCGAGTGCCTTCACGCATTTCTCTTGCACTAGAAAAAGTACCCCGAATTGGCTGAATGTCTATAAAAATATACCGCGGTATTTGTAAAATTATGATAAACAAAA
>NW_011887755.1:193915-195606 GCF_000806365.1 Fopius arisanus
AAAATAATAGAGAAGGAATGCAACTTCCGCCAACTCTACTATTTCTTTCAAAATTCCGGATATTGTACTGAAATTAAATTCGCTTTGAGACTCTTTGCAGATTAATTGTTTTATATATCATGTCTCTGAGCTCCAATATTTTAATAATGCCACCTGTATTATTAAAATAATTAAAGTACATGAAAATTAAAACCGAACAATTCCGTTAATTCCATACATTTTTTAATTCTTAGTAAATTACTTCCCCCTTCATTCGTCCATATGAAATTTCGGGTACAAATTTCAGCGAAATGGAGAGGCATAAATATTAAATCGCAATATATTATTTAAATCCTAGAATCCAAAAGAATAAGCAAATTTTCGAAGATTTTTGGGAGGAATTTCTACAAGTGGTGATGATTTTTGCAAGTAGTGATGATCAAAAAATTTTTATAAAGAAAAAAATGTCTTTCGTGGGAATAAAATTAATTCCCCACATCCTGCCCTTTTCCGGTACATCAAACTGCATGATAAATAGCTCTTGTCTCATGGCTCGGAGGAATCAATAATTCTCCGTGAGGATTGGAGAACTCTTTCAGAATTTATCAAACGAATTTGTCTAGATTACCCCTTTAGGCTTTTTTAGTAAAGTGTTTGTGCATGTCGAGGATGTTGAGGGCAACAGGTGGCTCATCTCGTAACGATTCATTCAGAATTTTATTTTCAGCTCTAATTGCTTTATATGCCAGTGAAAAAATTAATTGCATCCCATTACTGCAGTGTTTGCACGTGGTATGAGTAAATAACACAATAATAATCACTTTACTTCACGATCTTCCCTAAAATAATGAGACGAACACGGATAAAAGGGGATCGTCTACTCGAGGATCAAATGACAATGTGATTGATGAACTTTTTGGAAGCAGGACAAACACTTTCATCATGACAATTCAGAAAAAAAAACATTTCCGTGACACTCCCTCTCTTCATCATTTACCTGTACCCCTCTAGTCCACTTCATCAAATGAAGAAAGATGATTTTTCCATAATTATACTCGAATCTTGTTTGTTATTTTGCAATCTAATTAAACAGCGGAATATCCTTGGACTTTTCTATTTTTATTATTCAAATTGAATCAACAATTCTGTCAAGTCTTTTATTTAATTTTAAAAGTAATAATAATGGTGATATTATAGTCTTTTGAAAAAATAATCGTGTGTCTCGTTACAAATCTCTTTGGTAATATTCTCACGGTGATTATTCGGGGAATTATTGTCCACGTGCGATGATAAGAACAATCACGGTAAATTGAATGGACGAATTAGAGGACTATGACATTTACTCGGGTAAACCAAAGGACATTTGAATCAAAATTTGCACCAGCCAACGGCGACGATGAGATTGTCGTCGCATTGAGCGGATTCGAGTTTGACATGGAGAATCATTCACCCGGACGTCCTCATACGCTCTTATCCCCTTAGGTGGTGAATGTAATTCCATTTCGAGGTGACGTACACGTTTCCACTCAGATCCTCTTTCATCTCCCAACGAAAACACGGTTGAGAGGACATTCAATTATTTCTTCGTTTTACTTCCCGTATTTTACCCCTCATTATTGCTAATTCTATTTTTCACTTGGAAAACTCGTAGAATTATTTCGAAATTCTAGCGAATATAATTATATAGTAATTAATATAATTATGAAAATGCT
>NW_011887755.1:195616-198110 GCF_000806365.1 Fopius arisanus
CGATGGAGAGAGATATCACTTGTCGGGATTATACGGGTCGATCATTAGGTACGGCAATATCCCAACGGAACTCTTGTCAACTTCCGGTTTTGCCACATCCTCCCACCACCCCCTTCAGCACTCTTCACAACGCGATTATTTGAATTTGAAACCTTTTTTTCATGAACGGGAAAATGTCTTTGGAGGAAACCCCACCGGATGCAAATTAATTACATTCTCGGAAAATCTGTTTGAAATTCTCGATGAACTTCATAATAAATAAACATTATTTCCAGGGATTTCAGTGAAAAACGGAAAAGATACCCTAGAGTGATCGTAAATTATCATTATTGTAATAATTATAAAATTATTAATTATTAAATTATAAATGGATGTAACAAGAAATTGAACTAATTTTTCGGGCTAATATTTTTGTAGTAAATATATTAAGTAATATATTTGCATTATAACATAATGAGGGGTAATAATATTATTGAATAAAATTTAGAGCTGTCGCCGACTAATTGGATAATGAAATGTGATTGGATTCAAATTGTTGATTTGAATCGATCGAATGACTATTTTTGGAGATGGAATAAAATAGATACGGATTAGATAAAATAAAATCAGTAACTTTTCACCTGATTACACGCTATAACCCCCACCAAGAGCCGTAAATAAGAGCAAGGAACCCATTAACTCGAATTAATTTGCTCCAGCTGATAGTGGCTGTGTATATTTTTTTTCTCAAGAGGACCTCTTACCAGAAAAAAGCAACTATTGCCTTCTAAATCGTTTAAATCCACTCAACCACCCCCACAACCTGTCAGTTGTGGCGACGTGAAGTGAATTGTAATGAGATAGTGACGATAATATTGATACTGATGCAATTGGCAACATTGTCTCGACCCCTACAAATTATCGCCCCAGGGACCTCCGCAATTTTCGGGGAATTAATTCTTCATCGCTCGCAGGAGATGAGGAATGTCCTATTACCCTCAAACCTGAAGAGAAATTGATAGTTAAATCCATGATAGGTATCCCCACGTTCAATACTCAATAATAATCAATCAGAATTGATGATCTATAGCCCTGACAGAATATCTCTATCGAGAAATTTATCTAGAATAACGCAATGACAATAAATATATTTTTTTTAGAATTAATAACAATTTATAGCGATGAAAATGAAAAAAATAAATAAAAACTCACATCATGTAATTTTTTGATTTTATTCGATGAAATTAGAAATGAAGTGCAGCACTTGTCTACTGACCCTGACCATCACCGTCCTGGTGGTGTTCCCTGGAATCCAGGGGATGCCCCCGGCCCAGTGCAGTCCAGGTCTTCTGGACGAGGTACCACCGAGGATTCGCAAAGTCTGTGTCGCCCTCTCGACCATCTACGAACTCGGTTCAGCCATGGAGAACTACATTGATGATAAAGGTAATTTGATAACGTTGATAATATCCTGACGTATCCTCACGTGGGTTGGGGAGGGTTAAAGGTAGAGTTCAGGTTTTGCGGCTAAACTTTGGGATGGCTGACACCGACAAGTTTCGTTCGAGCCAGTAGTTTGACGGTTTCGGATGAAGAGAGAATAATTAAGAGAGAAATACTCCAGCTCATCATCAATTTCTCCGTGTTCAACTCTCTAAACCTCCAACCGATGATAGAAAACTCATCATTTCAATCTATACGGTCTCGAAAATTAATTTTCAAAATTATTTATAAATTTCTTTCTGCAAAAAACATCTTAGTCAATTTTCAAGTCATCCGATGTCATTACTAAATCATTACTAAATCAATAAACTTGAATTACAGTAATTACAGTAATCAGTTGAATGGTTTATTTAATTCTATTGATTTGTATAATTTATTGTTTTTTTTTTACAATCAATGAAGAATATTTTCGCTCATTTATATAAACCACTTCCCTGCCCAGAACTGAAAACTTGTTAAATTTATTGAATTTTCCCTCGTAAATTCCATCACAACGTAATTTAGTGTATGCCCTGCATTATCTGAAGGACGGGCACAGGAAGCTTAAAACTTTTAAATTATCACAGCTCGAGAGATGCAAATCTCTGAATAATTATTCACGCGTGAAAATTGCCCGGTGGAATAATCCCCAAGGATAGACAGTTCGCAGTCTCTGAAGTATCCCATCCCCCCGATAAAAAATGATTAATTCCATTTAAATATTCCATCCAAATGATTATAATTACAGATACCTTGCTACAAGTTTTATCTGTAATAATGACTTCTTTCGATGTAATCAAATAATTCTCATTGGAACAAGAAGATTATTTAATAATCGCAACAACAATTTCACGGCAGGGAAAAAAATTAATTAAAGACTTGTACTTGATTGTAATCAGTCCGATAACCGATATTTTAAAATCAGTTCCAGTTATTCACGAGAACATACCGCTTCCAGACAGTGGAGTAAAACGTCAGGATGTGGATCATGTATTCCTTCGCTTTGGCAGACGACGCTAAATTAACAGGAATT
>NW_011887755.1:199610-214217 GCF_000806365.1 Fopius arisanus
TAATACTATAATTTTTGTGGAAATAAATATAAATTCTTATTTGTGGAAAACCACAACAGCTCCGGGTATCATCCTGGAGATGAGGCGTTGATATATATTTATTATATATTATATATATATATTTATTATATACATTATATTTATTATATTTATATTCGGAGCTGATTAAAATCTCCAGGATATCTAGATGGGGTTTGAAAAATCTTGGAATTTACCAGTACAGTGTACGAGACAGGTTGATAAATGAGATAATAAATGAGAGAAGAATTCGGATTTGTCTACATTTTTATCGCGGGAACGTACGTGTTTGCGATCATTATGTTAGTGATAATTCACGGAAATATTTATCAGGTGGAGATCATTCTGGAGAGTCTTCCTCAATGGCAGCATAAAACATCTCGTGTGCATCAACCTCTTTTTTTATTCATCCGTCTCGATGGTTCAGGTGCATTTGGTATCCCACGCAACCGGACAAATTGCACTTCCATGAATCGGTACAAGTGGGTGACATGTTCGTGATAGTATTACAAAATGGCTGGCAACTACTACTTTTCACCAGGTGATGCGAAACAAATTCTTCTTAAGATGCAGCAGGCACGTTGATGGAGTCATATAACTGCAAGAGTAATTGACCGGAGTGACAAATGAAACATCAATTCCGCAATAAAGAAATCATTTATTTGAATCAAGTAAATAAATTCACTAACATCGTGAGAAATCCAATCCTTTTTACAAATCCGAAACCTATATTTATTTGAATTTTTGTTATTAAAAAGATTTCTCAAAATAATAATTATCATTATTATTTTGGCTTTATTAGCTATTTTTACGGGAGCCAGATATTTTATTATGACGTCAGAGTATCGAATCGAAAGCTTAACTACGAATGAAGCTATTTGCGTATTTCGTTTCATATGCGGTTGATGAATGAAGTACTTTGAATTATCAGGAACTCCACGCGCAAAGTACATTCATCATAATTTCTTTTAGAGTTTGATTTCCTGGGAGAATACACATGTGGGTTTTACACGTGCAATAATCTGTATTTGCCACAAGAGACTACTAGGTACATACAGGTGAAGTTGAGTGCATTGTCTACATCACGAGAAATTGCCGTGTTTCTAGAGCGTCAATCACTTATTCCGGCAATAGTCATTATTTTTATTACCGCGATAATGGTGATCGATTTTTTTAATAGTCCCAAGTCAAATCATTAGACTGTAAAAAAAAACAATTTCTAAGTGATTTTAGTAAGATTTACTGTTTTACACACTAGTTTAATAAAAATTTATCGCTCGCAACGTCTGGAGGTGAAGCATTGAATTCTGGAAAGGCCTCCATTTGTGAGGTCAATGACTGGTGTCCATTGGACAGGCATTTGAATGAATAATACAGGGAAATCCTCGACATTCCCTAAATCGGGAATTCGAAGACTGCAATGTAATTGATATGCGGCCACGAATTTGGTGAGCCTATGCGAGCATTCGTTTAGTGTCTCATGTAAATCGATCATTGTTTTATACAGCCAAAATAAATTATGCCAAGTGTCGGGGTCGTTGCATTAATAAGAAACTCCCAACGCTCTTGAATAATGAATCGTCGATTGAACGGACGCGATAACGTCATGTCTTACTTCACCAATTCATCGAAGACTTCACATTTCGTTCTTCATCGCCTCATCTTCCCATTAGCTGTGAAAATAGTCCAGTTGTTCCATTGCAGCCCAGCGGGAAATCATTTCCAAACAGCAAATGAGATAATTACATTATGAAAGAAATGAATAATCAGCGAACGGAGTGATTGGTCAAGGAATCAATAAAACATATAATATAATACAATATGTTTATTTACAATTTGTCAAGACAAGTGCGAATCTCAAACTACTGAAAAACGCTCGATTCTTACGACTAAATTAATTAAAAATAATGAACTGTCATGTTCAATTCTTGCACAACCGAACGTTCCTGTATAATTTTGAGCGCTTAGGTAATTTACATGGTATTCTATCGATTGTTCAAACAGTCTCAAGCATCGATAAAGAGATGATGAGAATGCGTTACTCCTGAATTATGTTGAGAGAAATTAGAGAAAATGGAAACGACAAAAAATAGCGAAACAATAATTGGATTAATACTGTTTCCATTATCTCCAAGACCCTATCATTATGGGAATTTATCGACTGTGGGCATGAATCAACACCTACTGAAGTCTTAGGTACAGTGTTAACTTAACAATTAGCACTGTTAAGTGATGTGATAATGATCAGAGCAGTGGTTATTGCGAGTGCATTGATTAGTCTAGTGGCTCGAGAGCACGAGATAATTAAAGATACGAGTCAAGTTGTGGAAACTTCGCGCTCGCTAATTCGTTCGATTGCAAATTATGTTTTATTAGTACGACTAGATCCTCTTGAGACTTGTGTTAAGGCTTGCTTTCTAATAATATTGTCGCTTACAAACCCCGTGGTTTAACATGACAAAAAATATGGAGAACTCAACAAAATCATCGTTGGCTCAAAATTAATCAAAACAGTAAAATACACGACGCACCACTGTTGAAAAATTTTCATTGAATTTTCCAGATAACTTTTACATATTTTTTGCAAACTAATGCCACTGGAATCAATAACTCTCATGGGTTTTCACGATATTTTCAATATTCAATTCAAAATTTAGTGGAAAATTTATTTTAGAATATTACTTTACGTAAAACTCAAACTCTCCAACCGGAAACATCAGTATAAAATTTTCAACAGTGCAATAAATAACGAAACACTGGTAACAAAACAGTCGACTAATATTGATTGATTTCATGCACGAACTACTCTCGCACTAAAATCCCTCGATTATGGAATCCAGTGAGGATAATCCACCCAACGAATTTTTTTCAAACATAAATTATTCCTCTCTAAAAATGGCGAGATTGTGAGATAACTCTCCTAAAAAAATATATAACAAAAAATCGGATTTCAAATACGAGTGGCACTTTCATGACAGTACGTGATTCTGATCACAGAGCTTTCATGACACTAAGAAAAATATTATCTCCGCATGAAGTTTAGTGTTAAAGAAATTTGTTGGAGACAAGAATAAAAACGGGGATTTTCCGTACAGCACTGCATGATTCGTAATGAAATTAATAATTCAACCATTAGATGGTCTCAATTATATTTAATTGGCACAGAAATATTTTTTTTCTTAGTGTATTCTCTCATTTCTCTCCACTTATACTCAATTCATCGTCGGTATCTGGCCGTATCTTTACGGTGGAGCAGAGTAGGGTGGTTGCTGTCAGCAATTCTGATTGTGTCTTTCATCCCCAAAATAAGACACAGACACAACATCACCCCCAACATTGATGAGACACTGGCCCTGAAATTTTAATGTACATTTAACGGTGTGAAGTAATCAAGTTCAAGGGCAAACAAAACGATCGTAAAATGTAAATAGAGAATTGGGCAGATGAGTCAGGAGTGATTTCAATACTGAATTTACATTGTTACCCGAAATTTCCATCAACAGATTTGAGGATTGCTCGGTTGGGTGTGAGGACAGCTTTGAAAACAAAGAATTTTGAATAATTCATTGGAAAATTTCCACACGGGATGATTCAAGTTCGTCTTTAGGATTTGGTGACTCGATGGTAGTTGAACGAAAATCCGACGGAAAGAAATTCATCTCTCACTTTGTAGAGTACCCAGGGCAATTCCAATATCTCGGCGTGCTAAGTTATGATCAGACGTGCGGAAAATTAAATGCAGTATTCATAGGCCAGAGATAGATTCGAAATTTCTTGTTAGAAGTTGCTCTGCATATAGGCCACGCATGGCAATACGCCTCTGCATATACAATACACGTGATCCAATGGAGTAAAGGGCAATCTAAATTTTCCCTTTCGATAGTATTGCGGAGACCTTTCAAAACGACAAAACAACTCCAAGTGTAGGACGCTGAGGCGCAGGTGGAGCTTCATAAATAATATTTCGTTTCGTCGTTTCCAATAACAAATGCTACGCTTAAATTTTCTCAAAGACCCTTCCACACTCAGACATTTTCACCCTCAAAGGCCCGAGTATAAAAATTTCAAGTGGGTTTTAGCATTAAAAAAAACGAATATCCCTGACATAAAAAATTCCATTGGCACTCAGAGAAAAGACGGGAATAATATCGTAGAAATAATTTTGTAGGCTAACTTAAAAGTTATTATTGTGAAAAATAGGCTGGTATTTTCAACCAAGAACTGTTTGAAGACGCAATTAAATTTTTGTTAACTGATTTCTAGGATTTTATTCCATCGAAAATTTCCTATTGTCACGTCAAATTGTTGTCGAGTGTAAATGCAGATATTCTAATAATTTAATGATATTTGATTTCGCTGCCTGGAGGGAAAGAATACCTTCGACTGATGCAGAGAATACGTGCACATGGAGAAATCGAATGAGAAATGATAAGCTGTAAGGTTCGCCAAGACGCTCCCTATGCTACACGATATCCTTTCGATCCAAGACAATGGCGATGCGTTTCATAAAGTACAACCACCGAAGCATAAGAATTCTCAAATCATTGGTGCATTATGAGACCCTCACGCAGTACAAAATTCCATAAATACCTGATTTTTATGTGGACTGTGTTGGAGTACACACTGCATCATGAAGAAAGCGACCATGGCGTTGCCCCCAAGGGCTGTAATATGAGCTCGAACAATCGCCAATACTTCCGTCACAAAGCTGTGAGTAAATCCGCTCAGTCCGCCATTCTAAAGAAATAACCAGCAATGAGATTCCGATTCACAAACACCTCTTCTTAGTTGAAAAGTGAAAGTGCTGATGAATTTTTAATATCATAATTACCTCTCTAATGGATGTGCTCTCCCTGATGAAGAAGAAATTCAAGTTTCCTAAATACCTCTCGATTCTCCCACCGGGTAGATACGACAGGGGTGTGATATCCACGCCATATCTCTCTTTCAGAGGAACCTAGAACCATTCTTTTTTTTATGAAAGCTGTAACCTGTGAAGATTTGTATTTTATTACACCAACAATATAATAGTAATAAATCGTATAGCGATGAGAAAATTCAATTTTGGAAAAAGTCATTTTCCTCCTCCAAATGACCCAATAGACCCCTCGGGGAAAGGGAATTTTTTTTTTCATTTTGACTTTTCTGGCCGCTTTGATGATTGTAATATTATCTACTCCGTGAATTATGTAAAATGACCATTTGCTTAATAAGTAATGCTCACATGCTTGTACTTGTGCTGATGGGACTTGCTCTTGAACGGAGACTTGGGTTGGCACTTCTGATTCGAATTGATCAACGGAGAATTCGAAACGGACGTCAATGATTGATTAATTCCCGTCGAGCCATCCACATTCAAATTCTCAGCATGATCCTCATCAAGACTGAAAATCAAATCGTTGTCATCCGATTTCTTCAGTTGATCCTTGCTCGAGGAATTGTTAACACCCTTCTTCTTGTATCTACTCATCTTCGTGGGTTCTCCCAGTCCCAAAGCCATCCCCACGACAGTCAACTGTATCTCATCCTGTTCAGGTAGTGCTACTTTAAACTGCATATCACAGAGAGCACATGGCACCATTCGCCTGAGCTTAAAGAAGATAGTTTGAAGAATCCTGGCGAAGTACTTCGAGGGCATTGATGCAAATTGCCCAGATGGAATTTTCGCCCTCGATATCTGAGTGAACATTTGAAGATTTCTGACAATCTCAAGGTCTTCCAGGCCAAGTATGCTTTGAGTATTAACAACATGGAAATCGTCGGGGGGTCTGTCATCCATCAGGAGATTTATTCTGTCCATATCCTCAACATCATCCACTTCCAGAATACAAGCGTCTTTCGTTCCTGCCCCTAAATCTAAATCAGGAAGATCGTCATCGGACTCATCAGTGTCTGATGTTGTCATCGCTCGGCCGTTTTCAATATCAGCCAGCGGCTTGAGTCTGTAATACTCTCGATTTTTCTTGACTGTCTCGATTAGATTCTTCTGTATATCTCCAAGTTGTTCCTCATTATGCCAGGTATTACCAGACGCTATTTTGGGTACACTCGGTACAGGCAAAGCAGTCAAAAACACAGCAGTACCGACAGCCATGCCAATAACAAGCCTCTCCCCAATGGACACCTGAACTTTCAGTCCGAAAATAGCATTCATGCCTTTAACTTTGAGCTTATTCAACAACAAACTGTGCAACTCGTATTCTAAAAACGGTAAACAATCGGATATCTCTTTGGCGTTCAATTCACCCCGGAGATCTCTCTTATTTTTACAGACAGTAGCCTGGAGAAAGCAACCACCTCCTGTCGTTGGTATATTATCTGGTAACTCAATAGTTGTGAACAACACATCAGGAACTTTGTATCGTCTGCATATTGCACATTTCGATACATCCACTCTAAAAGGCACACTAGATTCATTGTAGGGAAGATGACAGAGGCTGCAAGCACTTTGAAATGGTACATGAGGTGTTTCATGTTCATTGGACTCTGAAATCCGTTTAATTTTAAGTGGCTGATTTTGATAAGCACCTGGCACCTCCTCACTCTTTTCACTTTTAACAGCCACTATTTTTTGTAAGTTTCTCTCCTTTTCTGCATCAACGGGATTTGTCACTGCAGGCGTTTGTGTTTTATTGAGCAATATCTCCTGATCTTGACTGGTATTCAAGAGATTTATCACAGCTGCTGTACCGGAGGCATTCAGCACACAGACGTCATCACTAAAACGAATAATGATGATTAATTTTTGTTGACCTTTGAGGGAGGTACATTGAGATAACAACTGGATTCTAAGATTACCATATACTTATCTCCTCTTTATAACCAAGAACAACATTACACCCGAGTGCACGAGCGTGTGATCGAACTTCCATCCTAATTTCCTTCCACCAAGCATCTCGACCCTCTGGCTCCTCAAGATTTGTAATTCTCTCAATCAATTTCACGGATCTCGCACTCACTAGCCCACCTGCGAATCATTGCATCTTTATGTATTACGAATTACGTACTATCGATTCCCTAGTAAAAAATGAAGATACCAAGGTGTAATACGAAGCCAGCTGGGTAGTACTGCATCGTGATGAATGGATACTCCAGCATCTCCAAGGCATCTTGATTCATCGTCCTGACAATTGCTGTCGACGGCCTCAAATGGCCTCCCATCGATCTGTCACTACCAGCCAGCGAATTCCCTGAAAATTATCACGAGAGAATATTAACTAGAAGGTATTCTTCAATTTTTCTCATTCGTCCGTACATTCTTTTTATATTTAAGTACATTTAGCAGACAGATTTACCATCGCGTTCGGATTAAAGGCTGGGTTATAGTACATCCAAGGTGTTGCGAACTTCCAAACTAGTTGACTGTTGAATTTATAAGGCTGTCATGGCAATGAGAGAAACAATCTTTTTCATAACACATAGCTCATGCAACTAATAGCTCAATGGTTAATAGCCGGGAATCAGATGGTTCATGCTATAACGAGGTAATAAATCCTATCTCGTAATCGAGGTGGACTCAAAAGTCATGAAATACCATCAGGTTTTACAGCTGTCATAAGCGGAGTTAGAACTACCAGGGGTAGTATTGGAGGATAACACTGATTCTACCCTAAAAGCTGATTTTGTCGCTGATATGAGGTTTGAAATGAAGAAACATTTTTCAACACTCCAATTGGATCGATAAATTTGTATGATACACGGAGAAAAAAATTCAGTAGAAAGCCGTGAATTAAAATGATAAATTAATCTGTAGGAATTCCAGAAATAATAGACGAAAATTGATTTTTTTTTAATTTTTTACTCCTTCGACGATTAAAACAGGAACTACCGTAATGTAAACTAAAGAAGTGTTTGTGATTTTTTTTTCTCCGTGAACACATCAGGTCCTCTAGGGCATTAATTCGGGTTAAATAGGTGACATATTTGACATAATGAAAAAATAATTATCATTAACTCCTGAACGGTACTCACGTTTGTGAAAGAATTTACAAAATCCTGGCAGGAGAAATAATGTGAATGGAACAGAAAAGAAAATAATAACTCGGTGATGTTTTTGACCTCGCATAATTGATGATCAATGCAGTGGAACAATAAATAATTGCGTCAATGTAAATAAAGCATCGTGCATATCAATCCTCGAGTTGTCCATTAATCCGACAACTTGTCATCAAGTAACAGAAAAATAACAAAACCCGTGGAGAAAATAGCCAGTTGCCTCGTCGAGTAACGATAAATGCCAAAAACCGTCGGCTCTCCCGGTCTAAGGGACAGCAGACCACTAGGCTAATTAAAAAAGTAAGCAATTAACTCTTTGAACTGGCTACCATGTACAAAAACGCCTGCTGCAATTCTTCATTCAAAAAGGAGTACAAAAGCATTTATTTGGATTCACAAACTCACCCTTTGGTGTGATACTCAAGTCAGAATCGCTGGATCTTCGATGAAGTGGTGCAGGTAATTTAGTTGCTGGTGTATTGGTTCCCTTGGAGCCAACAGAGGCTGGAAAAACCGGTGGATGCACTGGGCTCGATGACTCCTCCTGCAGTCTGGGATTAAGAGGCGGAGAGGCAACACGCGTTTCGTCAGTCATTTTAGCCAAGTTAGTAATATTAGTTATTGATAAATGGCTCTGTAAATCTTCCAAACTATCCTCACTGTGACTTTTGTGCACTGAGATATCAATCTCTTTAGGATCCAAACATTGAGAATTAGTGGATTTTTTAATGACACTCAGGGGAATGGCATCACTAAAGTCATTATTAATTGATCTTGACAATTCGTTACGTCGTTTGATTTTGTCATGATCTAATATCTTATCACTGGGTATTAATTTGTCCTTCGAAATGAATTCGTTCAGATTTGCATGTCTTGGGGATGATTCTACCGGGGACTGGGGGCTTTTCGAGGACTTGGTGGAATAGTAAGAGCTCGAGGCTGTGGGATTTGGAGAGTGTGTAACCAGAGGAGATATTTGGTGGGTGTGGTGTGAGTGGTGGTGATGGTGATGCCTCTCTGGGGACTTCGATCTGGAGTTTCTTCTGTGCGATTTAATACGGTGGATTGACTCTGGGGATGGTGTTGAGTTCACGTGTCTGTGGCCATGTCTCTTTTTGCTTCTAGTCGACTCCTTTCGCTCGACGTGCATGTGGTGCGCCATCATCTTGATGTCTATCGTTCGAATCAAATCCAACATGCAGTACTGACGATAATTCTTTCTGAATCTCTCGCTCATGTGCTGAGCTTCTATCGTGAACTCTTGGGGAAGAGGGAACTCCAGGGGCTTCTCATTGTGGATGCAATATGGGGTGTGAATATTCACATCTAGGTCGAGCTGTGCTGGTGGCTTCAGATGAGAATTGTCTGTGCTCGCAGGATCGATTATTATTGCTGGTTTTGAGGGTATCGAGAGGGATTTGGAATCCCTTGTCTCAGGATTTTTTCTCGAAGTGCCTGGTTGACTTTCTGGAAGATGAGCCTGAGGCTTGAGCTTCGGAGGCCCCTTGTATATCACTGTCTCTGTCCTTGAGACCTTCTTCGGGGTCCTATCCTTTTTATCGTGACGAGATTTTCCTTCGAGAGAGCCAGACTGAAATAGATACCTTTTATACGGAATTGGGGAATCTTCTGCAATTGAATTTTCCGAGGTTTTAGACGATATCTCTGCGTTGTTATGGTGCATGGTCTCTAGGATCCTCGGAGATTTTGAATCGAGAGGCGGTTTCTCCTTTCGGATGACTGCTATCACTTCTGGATGGAACTTCGGTGGGGCATTGACCTCGATATCGCTGAGATCGATCAAGGATGATTCTGGTATTTCATTTGAAAGAGAAATATCGTGAGTATCTAGTGCAGGTACGGCTTCACTATCATCTGCAGATCTTTCTTCAAAGTTTGGAGGTAGAACTCGGTCGGCAACATCCACAGGGGTACTTGCAGCAAGAAAAGACTCATCAACTGTATCGAACTTCCTCTGTTTCCCAAGAACTTTCAATTTGAAACTTGGAGAAGTCTTCAGTGCGGAGTCTTTGAGAGAAAGTTCGTATGGAAGAGGCAGTTTAATCTCTGAATCCGAGAGGGAAGGAATCAACGGGAGTGCACTATCATCAGGCTCGCAGCTACAGCCGAGGATTATTCCTTGCGAGAATTCAACCAGATCTTGATCTTCTTTATTAAAAATTCCAGATATTTCATATTGCTCTGAAGGAGAGCCATCGATTCCCTCAGCTATTCGTGAGGGAACTACATTTAATTCTTCATTACTGAGTTCTTGCCCACCTGAGGCAATATCGTCTAGAATATTATAATCTGTGCTCGAATTTAAACCATTTTTCTCCAAGGATGGGTTCTTTTCGATGATCTTAGTAATTATATTCCCCTCAGAATCTGAACGATGAGTTTCGGTCAATTCGTTGATATTCGATTCAATTTCAATTGAAAATGGATTAATCAAGGTATTATGAATAGCATTCTGGACATTCTGATTCGACGAAACTTCTTGCAAGTTGTTTGATGTTTCTGGTTTATCAGAATCTGAGGGATTGATACCTTCAATCTCTTGTAGATGAGTTCCATTCAATGCATCATTGCTACATTCAATTCCATGTGAGAAAGAATCGTCAAGAATATTATAATCTGTACTACTATTCTGAACTCTTTCCTCCAAAGACTCTTTTTCCTCAAAAGTTCGGGAGATTTGTACCACAGAATTCCCTGGAACTTGTGGCGGTGGTTCATCAAATTTCTCAATAATAAGCGAATCCTCAAGGATATTGTAATTAGTGCTAGACTCCGAAGGTTCGTCATCAGACGTTGACGTATCAGTTTCGGACGAGGACATCATGGGAACGTGGCCCTCGGTATAGTCATACCCATGATTTTTATCCCCGAAAACATTGCATTTCACGTTGTGTTCAATGGAGACGTCTTCCCCAGCCTCCTGATTGGAATTCCCATCATCAGAGGTGCTGAAGGGCCTCGTTTCACCATCAGTACTCTCAAAATTCTCTAAAAAGTTAACAGGGGACGGGGCAGGTGTCTCTCGGTCCTCTAGAACACAATCAAGGGGAAAACCAGCGTGAACCGATTTGATGAGCATCGCTGCGATGCCCTCGGACTGATTTTTCTTATGGGTAAATTTCTTTCTCCTGATCGATTGCCTGAGCTCTGAAAATGAGGACCGAGTGGTGTCTGACCCAGCCACTGACCACGTGCTTGAGTAAGTCGAGTCATCGCTCTCTTCGTCAAACGAGTCAGAGATCTTGGATTTCATTTGAATCATCTTTTTGGGCAAGTACCTGAGATTCTTGAGACCACGAGAGAACGCTGAGGTTCTCTCACCCCTCATGTCCTCAAGGGCCAACATTGTTCTCAGAGACGATTCACGTATCAATTCGTCTGACAAGGAATGAGTTGACAAGGCCCCAGATTTTCTGAGATTTTCTAAGGGACTGCACTGCAAGGACATTTGTCGTTTGACTTCTGTCGATTTGTAGTCAGTTATCCTCATGGCTATTCGTGGCCTTTTATTCCAGTCGTGTTTTGGAAAACTTTTCCCTATCTTTGTGGTTTCGAGGCTCGTTGGAGAGCGGGATAAGGGACTCGGGGTATTCGGAAGCAGAGGCAAACCATCGTCACTCTCAGAATAATCTAGTTGGGTTTTATATTGCGAAACAAAATATGAAAGGCTATTTGTCACATGCAGGCGAACACAAGGGGAAGAAAGAGAGAATTAATTTTTCTTCGTTTCTGATCTTCACGTTTTTGCTGGTAACTATTATAATGGTTTAATGGATTGGGTACTCACTCTTCGACGTTTTGGCTATCACTCAGGAGACTGATATCTTGAAGCTTCATGAGGGTTACCGCTGTGCCAATTCCACGAGCTACGATGCCTGATTCTCCTTCCAGATCGAAATTCTGGCAGTATCTGAAAATTGAATATTGAATTCAAGCATTTATTGAAAAACACAAAATATGATTCCTTTGAGGTGAATTTTATGACAAAAATTCGGAAGAACTGTCACGATTATCTACTGTCAGACTTTCAACCCAAATTATATTTCCTTGTTTATTTATTTATTCCCCTCAATTATGAAAATGTATTATTCGTACCCAATGACAGCATTTCCACCGAGATCTAGAGCCTTCAGACCGATTTTCCTCTGGACTTCGCCACTGAGTTTGAAAAATAACGTTTGACGTGCCTCATTTGATGCCCGCGGAGTTCTTATCTTGTCGATCCACTTGTATTCTGGATCGTCACTCACGATGAGCTCTTCCACGAATCCATGAATTACCTGAACGTGATAGCCTTGGGGAACATTTGGAGCTGGGAACAATTAAAAAAATATTGAAAATAGAATGAAAATCAATTCCATATGGGAGGGAATTTACTGAACTTACAATAAAAAAATTGAACTCCACAGGACGACTGTCGAAATTTATTGAAGTCTGAGAATAACTCCACCTTGACGATGATGCTGACCTCGCCCCTTATCCCATGCATTGTATCAAACACTGGAATCCAGCCTGTCATGACGGAACCTGCAATACAAGAATTTCATCAGATGATTCATCTAGAGAACAGTTGAGAGTTGATGATTACCTCCTTGAGATCCTGCACTGGAATTGAGTGCAGCCTCTAATGTCCAGATATTTTTAACAGGTGGAGGCAATCCAGGCAGTAGCAGGGGATTGAGATTCAAGTAGACCTTGCCAATAGCATCATTGGCAGAGTAAGTATCATGGTCCATTAATCTTAGCTGCAGGGGTTCGTCCTGCAGCTCAGCATCATCAACCTCGAACCTGTACCACTCAGAGTTCCACTGGGGATTGAGGGTTTTTCTGCACACATCAGTTTTGTAAGTCGTATTTCCGAATTTAATTTCCACGTAAGCATCAGTTGTATCGCCAGAACGATCCATAACTGGCAGATTTCTTCCTGCCAGAATCCTCACTTTTATCTTTCCAGGCATTTTCTTAGATTTAGCTATTCAATTTTCACCCTGAAACAATCGTCAATATTCTGTTATTATTATTTGAGCTTCTGACAGATAAGATAAAACTTGGAAGTGAAGAATCACTTGGTAATTTGCCTGTCAAGTTTTTGGCTAAAGGAACAACACATCATTAAGTGAAAATCTATTTTTACCCCGAGAAGTTCTCAAATATAGAACGATTGAGTATAGAAAATTTGAAAATAATCACCGATGTAAACGTGTCCGAACTACCGCGTTTAAAAATAAAAACACATGATAAATAATATCAAAGAAAACATGCACACCCTGGATACCTTAAAATAGGTTAAGTCTGCACCATTTTTGTTAATTATTTCACTCTAGCACCTGAGCACTTTCGTGCCAACAATTTATAAATACTTCAACGGACTACATTTTTTAAATTAATGAATCCCTCACTGTTTCACTTCTGTGCAAATCGAAAAATTGACATCTGAGTTTAGGAGAAATACACTGTCATTGTCTAATGCACAGCCGCCATTTGTGACAGTTCACACTAATGTCATAAGTAGGTCAAACTCACCTGAAATCCTCATTCCCATATTTATTTCACCGATTTGCCGATTGATTGGGGTTTTGGGTTATAATTGAGAGCATGCGGAGCTGTGTTTTGAAATTCTGCCTCACATAATAATACCCTGGTAAGCTTGATTTTCATTGGAGGAGAAAGGAGGTGGGGGTAACGATTCATGAAGGCTAATGTGTCAAGATGCTCCGATCAGAGAGGATTGACTAAAGTAGAGGCTCAGTTCTGGGGGTTTGAGTGACCCCAGCGGCATCGTAGTACTGCACCCCAAGAGAGGGAGGGCGCAACACGCAATGCTGGGGTGTTTTTTTTTTATTAACCAAGTTTTTATTGCAATGCTCGGGTGTCCATCAAGTCGACGGGGTGAATTTTATTTTCTGCTGTACGAAAGCTTTTTGTTTTTCATTTGTTTAACTGAAATTTAGCCGACTGTAGCACGTACGGAAGAGGGAAACCACATCTTGTGGAATTTCAATGAAAAAAATTATTCAATATGTTGAAGATATACCACTAATGAATTTATGTTTTTAAATGAACGCGTTGTCTTAGCGGTAACGTGCTCGACTGGCACGCCGGCGGTCCGGGTTCAATCCCCGGCATAATTCATTTTTTTTTTTCAAAATAATTCCAATTTTTTTTTTTGTTAATGGCAAATCAATCGAAATATCGTTTAAAAACTGAATATTTGAAAATCGAGAAGATATCCAGTGAAATTGAAAAATTAGCAATTTTTTAAAACAATACTTTTGCAAAATATATACTCCTAATGAAATTATAATAGCATAATGGTGCGATATCCTAGCGGTAACATGCTTGGCTAGCACGCCGACGGCCCGGGTTCGATCCCGCCGTCATTCATTTTTTTTTTTAAATAATTCCAATTTTTTCTTTAGGTAGGCATTCACTGCAATTGAAAAATTCGAAATTTTTGAAAAAGTATTAGGGTAACATGAACATCGAGGAGCTATTCACTGAAATTTTCACTGAAAGTGAAAAATTCGAAATTTTTGAAAAAGTATTAGGGGAACATGACAATGGAGGAGCTAT
>NW_011887755.1:214811-331992 GCF_000806365.1 Fopius arisanus
AAAAAAAAAAATGAATAACGGCGGCATCGAACCCGGGTCGTCGGCGTGCTAGCCGAGCACGTTACCACTAGGATAACGCTATGTTATGTTATTATAATTTCATTAAAAGTATATATTTTGCAAAAGTATCGTTTTAAAAAATTGCTAATTTTTCCATTTCACTGGATATCTTCTCGCTTTTCAAATATTCAGTTTTTAAACGATATTTCGATTGATTTGCCATTAACAAAAAAAAAAATTGGAATTATTTTGAAAAAAAAATGAATGATGCCGGGGATTGAACCCGGGTTGCCGGCGTGCCAGTCAAGCACGTTACCGCTAAGACAACGCGCTCATTTAAAAATATAAATTCATTAGTGGTATATCTTCAACATATTGAATAATTTTTTTCATTGAAATTTCACAAGATGTGGTTTCCCCCTTCCGTACGTGCTACAGTCGACTAAATTTCAGTTAAACAAATGAAAAACAAAAAGCATTCGTACAGCAGAAAATAAAATTCACCCCGTCGACTTGATGGACACCCCAGCATTGCAATAAAAACTTGGTTAATAAAAAAAAAACACCCCAGCATTGCGTGTTGCGCCCTCCCTCTCTTGGGGTGCAGTACTACGATGCCGCCCGGGTCACTCAAACCCCTAGAACTGAGCCTCTACTTCAGTCAATCCTCTTTGGCTCCGATTTTCAAACATTGCAATACACCAATACTCCAAAAGAAAATTCTCTAGACCGCATGTTCTCAATTTCGATTTTTTTTGGAGTCCCTCAATTTCAGAAATAATACATTTGCCATCTAATTTCAAGTATGAGTTAACCACGGTTAACTTAACGATTAACTTAACGATTAACAACTGGCCCTGACTGTCATTCAATCGGGCGTAATTGCATAATTATTGTGAAAATGAGACTGTTTTTTAGTAGCAAGTCGCATTTATTATCCACTAGAAATGGAAAATTCTGGTGCGATACTTCAAAAACACTATCAAAATGTTGTCATCGCTCCGTAGAGAGTACTATAAGCACGAAACAGGAGAAATCTCACATGTTCAAGTATTTGCACAGTAAAATGAAAGCATGTGGGCCTATAACAGTAGCTGAATATATGAAAGAGGCATTGACACATCCTACAGAAGGATATTACATGAAAAGAGATGTTTTTGGAAGTCAGGGAGACTTTATAACATCCCCAGAAATTTCACAATTATTCGGAGAAGTAAATTACTGAATTCTATACTGAATAATTATATTTATATCAAAATTTATTCCAGATGATTGGAGTGTGGGTTTTGAGTGAGTGGAGAAAATTTAGTAATGACCCTCTCCAATTAGTTGAGCTGGGTCCAGGCCGAGGGACTCTTAGTAAAGACATCCTGAAGGTTTTTAAACAATTTGCAGTTGGAAATAAAATTTCTATTCATTTAGTGGAGGTCAGCCCGGCGTTGTCCGCTATCCAAGCAACGAATCTCTGCGTTTCTTCTAAAGAAATTGAAATGAATGGGTGTTTAAAACATTATAGAGAGGGGACGACTCAAGAGGGAAATAGAGTATTTTGGTATAACTCAGTGCACGATGTCCCCAGGAAGTTCAGTGTATTTATTGCACATGAATTTTTCGATGCTCTGCCCATTCACAAATTTCATGTAATTATGATTGACACTTTATTTGCACTTTACCCGTTTCCTGTTTATCCAGAAAGAACCACTTGTCTAATAATTTCTGTATTCGTTTTCTTCCAGAAGAATAGTGGGTATTGGAGTGAAATATTTATCGATATCGACCCAACTGGACAGAAATTTAGATATGTTACCTCAAAGTCTCCAACTCTGGCCAGCAAATTGCTCATTGATGTAAGAATTGAAAATTTAATTGTTGAGATAAATCTTCTCAATTAACGAGGTAAATTGATTATTGACTTATCAATATTTTCAGGAGCTAGAAACCAGGAGTCATGTGGAAATAAGCCCTCAAACCCTCTCGATCATTGACTATCTTGCGACATTCCTCCAAGAGTGTGGTGGATTCTCACTGATTGCTGATTATGGGCACAGTGGAGAGAAGACAGATACATTCAGAGCTTTTAAGGATCACAAGCAACAAGATCCTTTAGACAATCCTGGAAATGCAGATTTAACTGCCGATGTAGATTTCTCGAGTATAAGGAAAATAGCGACTAGAGATAATCGGACAATAATATTTGGTCCAGTAGAGCAGCGAGAATTTTTGATGCAACTGGGAATCGATGTGAGGCTAAACATGCTCTTACAGAAATGTCCGAAGGAACATAGGCAAGAATTGGAAGCTGGCTACCATATGATTATTGATGAAGATAAAATGGGAACTTGTTTCAAGATGTTGGCAATGTTTCCTGCTGTACTGAAAGAACACTTGACTAAGTATCCAGTAACTGGATTTTTTGAAAAAATAGTTCTACCAACATCTCAAGTAACTTAAAAATAGTAGAAAATAAAATTTCATGAAATTATTTGAAAAATTGATTTATTCATCATTTTTTCTTCAAATGTTTCAATATTTACAATAATTTCAAGAGGTAAAATCGTATTTCCTCCACTTTTCGGCAAATTTAATGACTTTATTCCTTTGACTTTCAAAATTCTCTCGCCTAGGCTTTCTCCACATACTAGAATCCAAGTCCATCATGCCCCCAATGATCTCCTGAGCGAAATTCCTCGGAAAATGTTTCTCATCTTCGATTACGTGAGCGAATCCCCCATGGTCACCAAAGTCTACTGTGAAATATGGCAGGCCTTTGGGAATTGACTGTTTAACATCTTTTTTGGATAAATCAACGAGTTTTTTATTAGTGGACCACTCCATCTCACACTCTAATAGAGCTTTTTTGAAGTACATTGGAGCCATAGCGCCAATATCTTCAGGCATGGGGACACACTCCAATTGCATATGAGGGTACTTATGAAGACCCATAGCCACTTCAAAGAATACAGGATATTCTTTATTCTTTGCACACATTTTAATCATGGAATTTTTAAATGCCTTGAGTTCTTCGTAGATATCTTCGTCCAATTGCGTCTGACAAGGACTATGATAAATCGGTGCAATAATACAATGGTGAGGTGTTAGAGACAAATGAGAGGGGAGACTTAAATATACTTTCGTTCCCATACCAACGATAAGGTGCTTCAGCATTTCCTTGGAATCGAAACACAATTTACAATTCTCCAAACTCTTTTCCATTTTCTTGTGATTCTTGATTGCCCTCATCTTGTCTCTCAGATCTTGTTTAGCGTCACTTTCATCTCTAGTTATCCGCTGTTCGAATAATTCATCCATATCCATACTCTTTGATGCCATTTTAACAAACATGGAGTCATCTTTGTGGGAGGACTCTCCTTTCTCTTTCTGGAACATCTCTTGAAGACTGTATTTGTCATCATCTGCGAAATATCTAACTCGCTCTCCTTTATCGTGAGTTTCCATTTTTTTACTCTTTCTTCTACCACTCTGTGGCTCTTCATAACGACTTCGAGGCTCCAATGGCCTTGACATCCCCTTGGAATTTGTGATGGTGAGGATGACATCTTCTTCTTTAGATTCTGCCGGTTTAGTCACGAATTTCTTCACCTCCCTAGCTTTGTCTAATTTTTCTTTCAGCTCTTGGGCTAGCTCCATGTCCCCCATTATCTCAGCTTTCACGATTTTCGCTCCAAGTTTGTTTAATTCGTCCTCAGATATGACAGCTACAGGTTGTGGTGAGTTTAATTTTTCGCTAGCACTTCCTTCTGAAGATGAATCATCCTCGTTTGATTCTATTTTATGAGATTGAAGTTTGAGTGATGACTTCTGTGGTTCAATTTCATCATTTACCTCAGATTTCTTCCAATTATTCCTTGAAGACTTTGATCTACCAGAATAAACTGTTGAATGTCCTGCATCATCCCCTGGCCTCTTGAATCTTAATTTGCGTTTATTATCGAGAGGTTTGTAATCCCCGGAACTGTGACGTTTTCTCTCTTTGCTTCTGGACCGACTCTTGCTGCTATCTCCATGGGTTCGACTATCACTCGACGTGTCGTGACGTCGAGACACACCTGCCAGCTTATAATTGTGCTCTGCCTTCTCGATCATCGATTTGATGACATCCAGAGAGCCCCATCGCTCTTCAGCTATTTCTTCCAGGCTTCTGTTTTCTTCTGCAGCCTGTTCTTTAGCTCGTTGAAGACTTTTCTTGAGCCATTCCGGATTCATCGTTTTGGAAGTTAACGTTGAATCATTGTCATTCTTTGGAAGACCTGTTCCTCCATCCCTCCAGTGCAAATTCAGTTCTCTGGTACTCTGACCTGGCTTATCCAAAATACACGTCTGTTTATCCTCTTGTTTTTTAGGTTTTTTCTCTTTTGAAGAGCAGAGAAAAACTCCGGACAGATTCATCCACTCATCTCGTTCCAATGGCTCGGATAGTGGATCTGTCACAGAACTCGAAGATTTTTCAATCCATTCCTCTCCTTCCTCTTTGGACGAGTCGCTAGACGACTCTGATGAACTTTTCCTACGTTTTTTCTTCAATTTTCTCTCTTTTTTATCTTTCTTCTTTTTCTTCTTTGATTTCCCCGACAATTTTGCTTCTACTGATGGCAATATCCACTTGTCATCTCCCCGTTGTCGTGCCCTCTCAGCCAATGCTAATTTTTTATCATGTTTTTCCTTGGCTTCAGTTAAAATTTTTTGTCTACTATCTCTGATCGCTTGCCTCTGGGCCTCTTTCACTCTCGAACTCTCAAATTGAATGTATGACATTTTCCACAATTTTTCTTCGATTAACTTTACGACGTTTGTATAACACAGTAAACATATAACGTACCAGAATTATGTAGGTTATGTTGTTGTATGTACCTTCTAATGAAGCACACATTCTCATTTTACAAATACTTGTGACTGGATATTGATGTCACGTGATGGGTAAACAGCAGTGACGTATCCATTATTTTGAATTGTGTAGAAAATGGCAGGAGACGTCATTATTTCATTTTTACATCTCCAGAAAAGCCTGGGCATGTACTTTCTGATTTTTTCGAATGTAATTCAATAGAAGCTAATTCGCGGAACACGTGAGATACATATGTATTGAAAATATTGTGAAATATAATGTAAAGTTGAGGACGTGGTGGTGATACATACCTGAAAAAGACGGCGCGCGCAAATGCTCCCGCCCCCTCGTGTGCGTTCATTAATTTCCAATGAAATAGTAAAATAGTAGGACAGTCCTCAACAAAGATAATAATAATTGTATTCGAATTTTAATGCCCTGACGGAAGTGTCTAAAAATAACTCAGTTACAAATAATGAATCGTAATTGTTAAACGCTAATTGTGGTGTAAAGTGCATTGGTGGTGATGAAGATTGGATTGGTGAGAAAAAAATGCCGCCCATCCAGCTGTCAAACACTATAACTATAGCTTACCATAACCTTGATCGCATATGATTCTTCCAATTTGTTTACCAAGATCCAATAGTTATGAATGAATCAACTTTGGTTGGTAAATAAGCACTGAAAAGTTCAGCATTTGCATTATTTATTCATGAGGATAATTGTCCTGGGGATATTGTGAGATGCTATAAATTAGAAGGAAGAAGTGGCATAGGTGGAGGAGCAAGAGTATGTGTTGACCTAGAAAAGGTGGTTGATGACAATTGGACAACATTTTCTAAATAGAGAAATATTGTTGAAACTATTAATTGGAGAATGAATGTTGAGGCGAATCGTTTGAGGACTTTCAACAAGTGGCCTCAGGACGCGGCAGTTAACGCCTCGAGAATAGCAAAAGGTGGTTTTTATTATACAGGACAATTACTGGAAGTTCAATGCTTTATCTGTGGTATTCGGGTATCCGACTGGAATTACGGAGATCAAGTGATGGTGCGACATAGAGAGGCAGAGCCCAATTGTCCGTTTGTCAGGGATCCAGCTAGTACTTGTAATGTTCCAATTGTTGAGTCCCTTGAGAGCATCACTTCACAGCCAACTTCGTCCTCACAGTTACCACAGGAGAATGCACATGGTAATGCTGATCAAGCATCTAGGGCCCCAACAATTGTACAGAGTGAAAATGCCAGAATTGAGTATGGGAGCTTTGCACGACGACTTGACTCTTTTCAAAATTGGCCAACTACTGCTGCTGTTACACCTGAACAACTTGCCAGAGCTGGCTTTTATTATCTTCAGTCCGAAGATATGGTAAATTATAATAGAATACGATCGTTAACAACCTATTGCTTTTTTATGATATTTCTGTTTGTTTAATTGCAGGTTGAGTGTGCTTTCTGCAGGGGAATCATGAGAATGTGGGAACCTGGAGATGATCCCGATGTTGAGCATCGGATTGGCTTTCCTCATTGTAATTTTTATGTTCATCAAGAGTCAAATTCAGGTGATTAATAATTCTTCATCAAAAATTGGAAAAAAATCTATTCTGATTCTGGTCATAATACTGTGGGACAATCACATGTGTCTCAACCTTCAAAGTTCTTGCATACAGCATACCTTGTATAAATTTAAATCTCATATTTACACAGTGAGGGCTAAATATAAAGATTTTGTTAATGCCAAGACAGTCCACACGCGTCTTGTAACACATCAAGTGTAGAAAAATAATAATTGACGGATAGAATTAATAATTATTATTTATGGGGTCAGGTACTGTGTGAAATTTGATTAAAATCAAATAACACTCATAAATAAAAACCATTAATTGAAGGTGATGTATGGATTATCTATAATTATGAAAGTATATTTTTTTCAATTCAGGACTGTCAACGGAAAAAGAAGAATTAGGAAATGTCAAATTATTGTCAGCTTCGGCTGCAGATTTACATAGATTAGGAATTCAGAAACATACTGCCCCTAGACAACCTAAACATGCGACGTATGAGGGAAGATTACGAACATTCCAAGGCTGGCCGGAAAATCTTCGACAGACTCCGGAGATGCTAGCCACTGCGGGCTTCTATTATGTTTGTGAGTTGAAAAAAATTACACAATTGTTGTATAATGTCTCTAATGACGTAAGGTGTTTTTATCCAACCGAACTACCGGGTCTTAATGAAAAAAAAAGCGTATTATTTAATAATGATGTACTTAAAGCTTCAGGAGACCAAGTGAGGTGTTTCCATTGTGATGGGGGTCTTCACAATTGGGAAGCTGACGATGATCCGTGGACAGAACATGCTCGCTGGTTCCCAAAATGCGGATATGTAGCGATGGTTCGTGGCCAGGAATTTATTCGGCATTGCGTTGATAATCGACCGCCCCTAGATCCTCTGATATTTCTTGGAGTACCCGAAGATGGTGATGAAGATGTAACAGGTACATCGATGGATGCAACGCGATCCTCGGCATCACCATCAACCTCACCCAGAAGCAGACCAATTTCAGATTCCGAGGTGGAAGAGTTATTACACTCAACTCCAGCAATAACAGCCCTTCAAATCGGGTTGAATGTTGGACGGGTGAAAAGAGCGTTAAGGGAACGAATGGAGTCAACGGGTGAACCGTATACGAATGCCGATCAGCTTATTGAACATGTTCGTCATATTCATTTGACTGAAGAGAGTAATGGGTATGAAAATTTCTTATTTATTAATGCCAATCTATATTGATGTCAATGAATATTCATTGATTTTCAGACTTGACAATAACGTGGAGTCGTCGTCGTCGTCCTCCCCCGAGCTAGCAGCACTGCTGAGTCAAGTAATAAGTGTACAGTCGTCATCAGAATCAGCACGAACAAATGGCAGACAAAACGATGTGAAATGTCGAGAGAATCCTGATCACAATTCTCCGGAGCACTCGGATGACCATGGAAAAAGAGTCGAGAGAAAAGTTGAAAACGGATATGGTGATGAGCCATGTAATTTAATAGCTCTATTAATTAACCACCAGAACAACGCTTTGAATGTAATATTGATCAATCAATACTGTTGGTTTTTTCAGTATCTCTGGAGGAGGAAAATCGAAGATTAAAGGAGGCACGTTTGTGCAAAATCTGTATGGATCGAGAAGTATCAGTTGTCTTTCTACCCTGTGGTCATTTAGCCACGTGCGTTCATTGCGCCCCATCGCTTGCCGATTGTCCCATGTGTCGACAAGAGATTCGCGCCACTGTCCGTACATTTCTCGCTTAGGGTATCTCGTTACTTTCCTCTTAATGACCAAGCGATATTATGATATTCATTTTTAGCGTAAATTCCAGACAGAAAGTATGACAGAAAATATGTTGATCAAGTTAATTTAATAACTTATTTAATTGGAGATAGTTATTGTAGAGTACCAAAGAACCGTAATTTATTCAATAGTGAAATCATTATATTCCATTAATGAAGTTCAATAATTGAGTGGGATATAAAAATTATAATACCCAATGTTATCACTGATACGAAAATTGATACTTCCATCAGGAGTAAAAATTATTTTGATTGAGCAATAACAAGTCATATTTTTTCAACTTCTCTGATTTACAACTTCCAGGCTTGTTAAATAATTCCATTCTATTATTGACAACTTCATCTGCTGTTACCTGAATTAACTTTCTCAATTGAATTATCGCTGATATATTTATAATTTCAAATGATTTTTGAGAGATATAAGATCGGAATTTAGCACGGTAACCAACCGAGCCTTGGCAACCATCAGTTTGTTTTCGGCTGAAACTCCTTCAGAAAATTTAGGAGAAAAAAGTAGGATCAAACAAAACGATATAAATAGTTGTATATATATATAATTGTTCAATGTTGACTCAGTTTGATGCTAAAATACAAAAAATCCATTTAGATTGGAAATGCAGTAATAATTTTATTCATGATTCACCCGAATTTTTTTTCCAAAATATAGCCAATACCATTGGCTAAATTACTAGATAGATAATAGTACTCGGGATATTATGTATGTATCAACCATCAAAATGATTGCATAATTTTAAGCAACGACGACGTATTATACCAGGAAGGGAAGTAAAATGAGATAATGAATTTTTCTAATGAAAACGTCCGTTGCCTGTTGAAGTGCACTTTGGAGTAAGCCGATGACTTATCTCCTATTTTCCCAGAATTGATTAATCTCAAAGTGAAAATTGAGAGTTTAAAATGCCCGTTGCTGGCTTCGATAAGTAGTCATCAATTTTCATATTATAATTATTTTGATTCATCCCTGTCCTAAAGTGTAAGAAGCTGCTCCAATTTAGGGAATAAAACTGAAACTTCTTGTTATATGAGGGATGGATCGATTCATGTAATAGGGTACGTGGCCTGCGTCGTAGGGAAGCGCATTGACGCCCAAGGGGTGGGATTTACAACCCCCTGTGAGCCCTTGGAATAACAACAAAAAAAATATTACGTGTATTCGGCCGCCGGGCCGAAAAACCAACGCGGTACGCTCTACAACGTCGTGAAAATATCCTAAACCGATAAATAAAAAGAATAAAAAGTGTATCTATCGATAAAGGCATTACATCAATAAACAGCATCGGTTAACATTCTTCGAGTGCTTGGGTTTATTATTGTTAATGACTTGAGCTAATTTTTTTGTTCTTTCGTCACGACTTAACGTCCTTTTGCCGTGGCCTTCTCACTTTGTACCGATTTTGTATGTGCCGACTCCTTGGAGTAATTTTAATAGAGGGGAAAACAGAAAGTCGTGCGTTCGTCGACCGTCGGTGGAACGTCGGCTTAATGGCAGCTGGTCCCTTGTACAGCGATACCCACCTCGGATACTAGGGAAGCCAAGTCTCGACGCCATTACAAGAGTTCCCCTCACTCGTTCTCGCTTCGAAAACCTCAACGCGGTTCGTATGGAGGACTCGCCGATAACTCCAGTGAAATGTGCCAGTTCACAGTGCTAACACTCACCAGTTACCTTTATCGGTGTTTCTAAAAAAATAATCAAAACAAAAAAAAAAGCGTAAAATTCATAAGTTCCATTTTTTCATGTGAAATCATTAATCAACATTTTTTTTTTATCCTCATCAAGACAGTGCTTGAAAGGCAACTTTTTTAATTGTAGTGAATGTTTTTCACTATTTTAATAATATAACACTATAAAAAATATACTTGGAAGAAACGGGGAACTTTTAATCGAGGCCAACTGTGTTGAGCTCAACGAAAACATCACTAATTCACAAAGGAATTGGTATGTTACCGCCTACATGATAACTCATTAATTTTGTACTGTTATTTTTATTGACAATGGTATAGCAGATGGAACGGAAGATTGCACGCTTATTTGCCATTTGAATGGCAACTTATTCTAATAAAAAATCAATTACATTGATTTTTAATGCGTGACGTAAACAGCTGGAAATGATAAAGTATAAATAATCCTTCAATCACTGGATTTCCTATTTGGGCGGGACAGATACCACAGCTCTCCCACAGAACCGATCCAAGTGGTACTGGTAATTGCATTGCATATCACCATCATTCGGTTTATTTTGTGCGTCACACGTATGCAAACATCTAGACAGAATAATAATGATAAATTATATCACATAAGGCGAAAAATTTGGAATAAAGTGCAAGCATATTCATTCGTCTGTCACGCCCATTAAAAAAAAATTCGAATAAATAATGGAATGATTGTACCATGACTGTGTGTGGCCGTTTCCTGTCCCACGTTTCAACCATACAAAGAGCACTGGTGTTGTACTTGTGTACATATTTGATTGCATATGAAATATGTATGTGTGCGGGGCTTGTATATAATGTGCTGGCACACACACAGGGACTGGTCTATCTCTCTTTTAAAATCGCACCATCTCGTTTCCTTGATTCACTCTCTCACTCCTTGGCCGCCATCCGATTCTACACTGTTGCCACGCGGACTCTGCCTCGGGAATGAACTATAAAAAAATCAACAAGACAAGGACAGAGAAAAGATTGAAGCGACTTTTTTTTTTCAACGCACAAGTACACATATGTGAAAGTTAAAATTTCAATCGAAAGATGAAATATGAGTCATTTCGAAAAAAAAGCAGGAAGTGGTGATTTCAGCGGATTATTCACATGGAAAGTTTCCAGTTGGATAATTAATGTTGAAATTACTGCAGACAGAGAAACAGAGCGATAATGATTATTAAAAATGAAAACCCGTTCCGATGAATAGTGAGAAATACGTGTTGTTGACCACTTGAAAGATTGTTATCGATATTCAATACCAATATCTTTACGATTTCGCGGAATCTAATCAGATAGCTGATGCTGTACGATATTAAGAGTAAAAACCAATGACGTAGTAGAAATCGCTTCAAATGGTGATATTTTAAATCCTCGTATTGACAACAAAGCTTGTGTAGTTGTGGTACATGTTGATCTCGATTTATTTGGATTATGTTCATCCGGCAGCTGAACTTCCTCGGCAGATGGTTTCACATCCCAGTAGTTTCTAGACAATTATAGCAAGGAGAAGATACCCAAGTAAAGGAATGTCCAGAGACGGCATTCTCTCATATTTGTGTTAGTATTTGCCAACACATACTCAATGAGAAGACAGTGGAGCGTGACTTGGTGGCGATCGTACGGCGTGGTGTAGAGATATACAGAACACAAGAGAATGTTATGCAGGGGCTACAAACGGGGCCTCAATCCACAGAATACGACTTGGCAACAGCGGATTTTCTTCCAGGGGCCGGGCTGAACGTACAATACACGACGTGCCACGGTTAGCTTCCAGAGGAACGTAGAATACTGCCACAGCTTCTTGTAGTTAAAACACAGAACCGAAGAGCCTCCTCTTCGGAAAAAAAATATTGCTTCATCATGATCAGGCACAACTCATACGGAAGACACATTTTCTCTAATACACGGATTTCCACCATGAGTTCAGTCATGTCGACTCCAACACATGGCCTTCGGTCATTCTGCACTTTAGTAGCTGTATATATACATCAGCTTTTTTTTTTGCGTCACCGATGAAAGGTCGAATGAGGGATTCTGTCCGACGTATTAACACATACCCATTTATCATTCAAATTCTTTCCACGAATTCTCCCCTCCAATAATTACCACTATTGATACTATGACAGATACTGGTCACCAACATGAAGCCCCTATTTGCTATGGGTGAAGAAAGAACGGTTCACATTGAGCGATATGACGTAATGATCACGTGCTCTAAAAAAATCATCTTGTGGCATTTTGTGAAAAGTCGTAAACAAGAGAATGAGTCGGAGTGTTTTTATTGTATTTCAATGGCAAATTCAAAAAAATTTGTAAGTAAATAGTAAATGACAAGATTTGAGAGACGAGTGGGATAGATACGGGTACGGGTAAGAGATAAAAAAGAAAAAAACCGATACATTGGTAGGCGTTTGCGCATGACTATATATGTATAGTTGGGGGATGAGTAAACAAAACGATCACGCAGTCAACGGCGTGCCGCGTGGGCTGGAAGTTGCACTAGAAGTGCTGAGGACTGCAGAAGAATTCGAGTCATTCGTTATAGTACCAGGGGATGCTGTGACTCTCTTCAACTTACGATATTTCAGTTCAGACAAGGTTATATTGTAGGACGTTCAATCCCCTTATTTTTTCCTCTCTATCGTCGTTCATACATTCTCATTATTAACTTTGTCTAGTGTGATGAGAATAATAAATTTTTATTGACCTTGGTTTTGTTGTTTCTGATTGCAGGGGGATCAATCGACACGTTGATATTTTTAAAGAGGAAACAAGTTGAGTCTAAGGCTCTAATCTAATATAGAGATGATGGATATTTATGTAGGGCCTAGGAGAGAAACATTGAGGCATAACTTGACATTATTGAAACCATCGGAAAATCTACGAGTACCGGGACAATGTACAACTTCACCAACACCTAACAATCAGAATCAAAATTTAGTTGATGAAGTGGATAATCGTGATTATCGCTTTGAATCGGCGAGACTAGCGAGCTATGAGAATTGGCCAGCTACATTTATGAATGCGGCTAAATTAGCTGCTGCTGGATTTTATTATACTGGTGAGATTGATCGTGTTAAGTGTTTTGAGTGCGGTGTTGAGATATTCGAATGGGTTGAGGGTGATAATCCAATGTCGGACCATCAACGTTGGAGGTCAACATGTAAATTTATACGAAAACAGCCGTGTGGTAATGTTCCGATTGGTGTTGATCCGAGTACAGTGCCAGTGCCACCACCAAGGAGTAGAGATGTGTGTGGCTATGGGGAGGATTATCGACCAAATGCATCGCCAGACTTTCGCTCTGGGCAGAGTGGATTTGAATTTCCCAGTACAGCGAGACTAGGTAGTCTTAGATTGGCTAAGGCTAAAGGGCCAACTCATCCAGAGTACGCTAGCTACGATGCCAGGTTCAGAACGTTTGATAATTGGCCCAAGTCTATGCCACAAACTAAGGAACAACTCGCTGATGCTGGATTTTATTATACTGGACGAGGTGATGAGACCCAGTGTTATCTGTGTGGAGGTGGACTCAAAGACTGGGAACCTAAGGATGATCCCTGGGAGCAGCACGCCAAATGGTTCAGCAAATGTTATTATGTTCTCATGGTGAAGGGTCAGTCGTTCATTGATACTGTTATTGGACAGAGCGTACCACCACTTACAACAGAGGTAAATATTTTAGTTTTATTTTTACATTGTTTTTCAGTTACCTTCTACACGTGTAATATGAATTTTGTTTCATCGCTTTTTCAGGAAACCCTACAGATGCATTTGCCCAGCTACATTGAGAAAGTTAAACAACCTCCGCAATCAGAAATTGAGGAAAAGGCTGAGGATACATCAGAGACAACGGCGTCCTCATCACGGCCGAATAGCCCACCCAAGAGTAAAAATTCTGATGACGCAAGGATGTGTAAAATTTGCTACAATGAAGAACTTGGTGTTGTGTTTTTACCTTGTGGACACATTGTGGCATGTGTTAAGTGCGCACCTGGTATGACATCCTGCGCTGTGTGCCGGGAAAAGGTTACAATGACCGTTCGTGCTATAATATCTTAGTACTGTGAATCCTAGTGATTCTTCTTTTATCATTTGTTTTGTCATTGGTCCAACAGCAATTTTAAAACAAATTCCTAAAAATAAAAAATCCGAAAAATAAATCGCTGAGCGTTTCAATATCTTTGGCTGCGATAATAAATTTAATAAAGGAAAATTATAAACTCCTACATTCATTCGGGTATCGCTTTGCGCCTGCTAAATGACATGACTCATGAAACATATCGGTATCAGGCTCTGTTTCAGGGACAATTTAATGGTAATTGAATGCCATTATCTTGACGTCAGTCGTCACATGTCTGCAGTGATAATTCACTCATGCAGAGCCTTATGTTTTTCTTTTTCTTCTTCCCTGATTCGGATGCAAATAATATTTGGTATTTTTTTAAATAATTCATCATTTTTTTTGTGGACATTGAATTTGCATTAAATACCGGACAGTTCCTGATTATCGGTAAATTGCTATTTTTATGGTACATTGGGAATTGGTTATTGCCCGTCGTCTCTTACATTATAAAACTTGTAGAGATAAAAACATTGAGATAAAACAAAAAGTGAGAAATGTGAACATGTAAAGTAGAAAAGAAAAAAATAGCAAAAATCGTCATGAAGTCTAGTCGTTTGTCAGTATATCGCGTTTGCGTTAAAGTTAAAATAAAGGAAATGAAAGAATATAAATTTTACCGGCGTTTTAATTATAACTTTCTTATCAATGAAAATATTAAAATTAAAAATAAAAAGCCAATTTAAAAGAATTAATAACTGTTCAAAGTGTTCTATAATAAAAATGTAAAATGGATTATGTAAATCAGGTTTAATATGTATTACTTATTAGGGGAAAAAATGGCGGGCTCTTTAAAAGATTTTTGTGAGAAAGATTTTTTTTTACTAATTTTTCAACTATTTCAAATGGTCAAACGTTTCAAAGTGAAAAAAACATTTTAAACAATACATTATGAATAGATCGACGTACATAACGTGTGGGATTGGCGTCAAAGTTGTGTTTTTCATAAATCGTCGACGTGAGTCACGAAGCAGACGAGTTTCTGCACGTTACAAAAGCAGCACAACCATTCACACATTGACGTTTGGAATTCATGAAACAGACCATTCATTCGCCCCTATTCACCACTTGCAAGGGTATAACAAAAATTACGCCTAGCTTATATCAAAACTGAAAATTCAAATCTAGAAATGTTAGAAATGCCTCTAGCGGACCGGAAATTTCAGCACCGCTTTCTTTCCATAACGTTGTTAATTGAAAGAAACTCGAATATATATTTAAGCGCTACACTCGTAAAACATCCATTTATTTTAGCATTTAACGGGTTTATTGGTTGGGTTATAAGACTTATTAAATTTCATCAGCTAAATCATACAAACTTAAAGTTTCATATTTTTTCTATTTTCATTTTTTCAATTACGCATGGCACGTAACTGTTCTCGGGTGATATCAACACAACAGTTGACAATTAGATTTATCATACAATTTTAATTCGGAAAAAAAAACTAAGCAGAAATGAAATTGATTCAAAAATTACGAAAATTTATCAAATTTTTTTGTTTCCTTCTTCTTTTTCCAATTTTTCGTGTGCCTTGTTCCCTGACCATTCGATATCTAATGGACCTTTGATACCCTTTGTACAATCTAAATGAGAAATTGCAGTCAAGATAGTCTTCTCTCTTGTAAGTGGAAAAATTCAATGCAAAAGTTAATAACAATGCAAATAAACAAACTTTGCCTCAATTTAATATGAACAAAGGATCCATTCATTTATTAAAATAAGCGAAATGTTCAATTTCGAATAAAGAAACTAAAACAATTTCTGGGTCGGATTCGTAATGTGAATTCCATAAATCGTGCTAGTGATAGAACATCCATTTAGAAATTTATTTTATAGCACAAGTTCATAGATCTAAAGGGAAATCAATTCCAAATATCAGGACTTTTAAATGACTTTTTTGTTAGTAGATTAGAAACTCATGCCTTTATTATACAAACGTGCGCAGTAAATCGTAGGTTTATGTTGAAGAAAGTCCGAAAGATGATATGAGTGATGACGATATAACGCGTTAATATCAGTATTTTCATTGCAAAATATTCTACTATTTTTGAACAGAATGTGATCTATTTCGTTCCTATTCATTTATTTTCACTTTTATTCCTTTATTGAATAATTGAATAAAACAATTGTTTTAAATTGTGTCTATTTTGGAAACGCGATTCGATTTTATTTCAATTGATCTCGTCAAATAAAAGAGAAGAAGAAGAAATCCAACCATATCAGACGTATTTTCCAGTTAAATGTATTATGATTATGGATAATACGTTGAGTTATTACAAAAGTTTATTGTAAAATCATGTAAATTACTATTGTATGAGCGTGAAAAAGTGGGTGAAATTTCATTTTCACAAAGAATCGGGTCGCGTTTCATAAATACAAGATGTTAAATTCATGTTTATGTACAAAAATGCCTATCAAACATCTCTTCTTCATTACAAAATACAAACAAACAAAAATAAAGTGTCATTGTATTTATCATTTATATCAACCGTACGTATGTACACGCTGATTATATAATATACATTAATATTGAAATAAATTGAAAAACAAAAATATAAAATCGAAGATGTTGGTTTTTCCTCCTCGATTGCCCTTGACAATAATATTTGGATTTAATAGTAAAAATGACTTGATTTTTCATCTCTTATATTTTTATTCTTCTTAAAGGTGTATATAAAAAAATACCGTAAGTCGCGTTTCAAATATTAGTTGATTGTGCATTTTTTATCATCATGCTGGTCTTGTTGTCTGCATGAAGAAAATGCAACAGGGCGAACCGGTATCACGAGAGTCAAGGGACCAGTTTTATGAGGCCCTTGCATTCCATTCTCGTGGGAACGATCGAGCAAATGTACAGTATGAACGAACGCCAGCCTCTCAGCCTCTCGGTCCATCCTCTCTCTTTTCTATACTATATTTTCGTCCAACTACGTGGCATGGTACGTAGTAGCTGGAAATATCCAGCACAGAGAAGTCGATTCATTCATCTATACAGAATAGTCTAGCAGCATCCGGCTGACATTCCATCAGCATGAAAACATCATTTTAGTCGGAATCTTATTTGTCATTCATCACCTAATCACCCTAATCAGCTGAGGATTTCAACGAAATTACACTACTAATGAGTTTCTTTTCTTTTTTCATCGAGAACATTTTATGATGAATTAAATTAATTATCAAAATTAATTCGTTTTTCAATTTTACAAATAATGTTTTTTATACTTATGCAGAGCGGAAGTCATCACTGATTATACCTGCAGAAAAAGAAGCTTTTAGTTTTTGAGATAGCAGGATTTTTTGTTTAAAAAATGTCATTAGACGAATGTGAGTCTGTCAAAAATTTGCAGTGTGGGTGTTTTTGCAGTTGCCAAGTTTTATGAAATTCTCTGGTGGTTCACAATGTCTATTTTACGACATGCAATGCCCTCTGTTGTAGAATTGCTGCCTTAACCAAACATTCTATAATGTTAGTGGCAGGTCTTGCATTTTTTTTCTCCTCTGAAGAAACGAGTCGTCAGAGCTAATTGTTTTCAAAGTGTTTTTCAATAAATAAATCAATTGTTCTACATTTTTTAAAAATACAATTATATGTAAGCTTGAAAGTATACAATGCCAGATTTATTCGATCTCGCAAATTTAATAAAGAACGTGAGTGTTGATGCTGTGAAAATAAAACAAGAGCCGGGCCTCCCTGAAAAATCATCAACTGAAATTTTGACAGAATTATTCAGTACCTTTGACACCGACACTGCTGACTTGAACAATTCTCAAGAAAATGAAGATGATGATAATGATGATGGGGATGTTGACAAGTCAAAGAAGAAAAAGAAGAAGAGTAAGAAAAAACATAAACACAAGGAGAAAAAACATAAGAAAAAGCAGAAAAGTGGGAGTGACAGTGAGCCCGATAAAGACGGTAAATACCTCCAATTAATTAATCCTCAGTTAATTTTCTCTTCAATCCAACAATTATTTAATCAACAGGAGTAAAGAAGAAGAAAAAACACCGGAAAAAATTGAAACGGAGAAGAGGGTCAGGCTCAGCTGATTCATTAGATTCAGTTGGGCCGATTCACAAAATAAAGAGAGAACACTCACCTTTAAATACAAAGAAAGGAAATGAAAATCATACACTAGCTGAGACGATGTTTGATCCACATGGAGACGCCGAGAATGAATATGATCCAAAAACAAATGGATCTGAAAGTCCCAACTTACCATCGATTTCAAGGAAAATTCAAGATGATCTTGATGACTCAGTGGCTCCGCGATTACTCGGTAAATGCCTCGATTCATACAATTCTTCATCTACACTTGTTATTCTCGTTTAATCATATAATAATCTTCGTTTTGTTATTGGCAGAAAAATCAGATCAACCGTCGAAGCCGAAAATTTTAATCAAAGACTTGAAAAATAGTGTTGTCTATAATGAAACGGTAAAAGAAGTTGAAACCATAGAGAAGGAAAAAGCAGCTCGAGTGGAGGATGGAGAAATATCAGAGAGTGAGGATGATGAAAGAACCCCAACATTGAGTCCAACTCCTCCTTTAGATTCTTTCGATTTATCAGGTAGTGCCTCTTCAAGTAATACTAGGAATAATAAAAAATCTAGATATCACAGAAACGGTAGCCCAACAGTGAGCTCTTCGATGAAAAAAGATCTTCGGTATATTTTGAAGAAAAAGGAGAAGATTAAAAAATTGGAGAGCGACAGAAGTTCTCGTAATGGAGATACATCTAAAGATAAGAATAAAGATACACATGGGAAAATTTTGAGGAATAGAGATACTGAAAGAAGAACAAGTAGTCACTCAAAAGATAAGAAAGAATTAGACTCAATGAGCTTTTATGGTAATAAGCGAGATTGCATTGTCAGGAATACTGAGAGAAGACACAAAGACAGAAGCGATGAGAAAAGCTCCACAAGGAGTGGAGAGAGGAGCCGATATCGCTCTGATCATTCTGCCAATGATCGAAGCAGAAGTACGGATAAACATCGACGGCGAAGTAGAAGTAGAGAGAGAAAGTAAGATGAAAATCGAATAAATGAAATTTATTAACATGCAATAATTATGTGATCGTCTTTTTTATTTAATTTTATTGCATTAAAAGGGATCGAATTGAAATTGACAAGAAGAAACTACTTGAAATAGCAAGGCGAAATGCTATAAATATGATTAAACGGGGAACATTACCTCTCGCCCAGCAGGACAAAGCTATTGCTGCCATTCAGGCTGGCGGTAAAACTGTCGATGAATTAATAGGTATCAATTATTGATTCATATTACACTTGTCACCTTTGATTTAGTCATTTTCATTTAATACTTTCGATAATTAATTGTTGATTAATAGTAAATTTTTTTCGCCAGATTTCTGTAAATCTCTTTCAAAATCTGAAGCTCTTGGTGAGCTATCAAGTGTTTCCTCTGATGAAGGAGGGAGTGGATCGGAAAAAGGTTTTCACCATCCATTCTTGCTAAAAGAGCGACCAAATTCAATCATAATGAACATACGAGTGAGTATTAATTAATCTGATTCTATTATTATTTTTGATATTATTTTTCATTGTTTCGTTGAAGGACTCTAAACAAATACCCACGAAAACCTTTCAAGAGAGAACAGCTGAATCATCAAATCAACTTCGCCTCCAATTTCCAGTGTCCAGTGGTCAACACCATCGCAAAACTGGTTATTATCATCGTTATTTACTTGCAGATTGTTTTTAATTTTCCTATTACAATTAGTGGTTTTATTCTATAGAAAATGATTGGGTGGACGTGACTCCCCCTCCACCACCAGTTAAAAAATCAGAGCCAAAAAAGCTATTTGTCCCAGCTGTTACTCCAGCGGTAGAAGAACCATTTGCAATACTTCCACCACGTGCACATTCAATATCTGCTGAAGTATCAATTTCTGAACCAGTGGTTACTCCATTAATAGGTCCAGTTGCTCCACCAGGTGTCCTCCCAACGACTCAGCAGACTGGGGTTTTTTCCCAGTTACCAGTAGAAGTACATGAATAATTAATTAAATAAACTCGGGAAAATGACAAAAGAATCTGCTGTTAATTACGAAAATGTTTAATGTGATTTTTGATAATTGACCAATTGCTTTATAACAGCAGAATGTTGACATCGGGACGATAGTTTCTCAGCGTTTGGCAGCCATGAGAAAACTCCGAGAGAATCCAAATGATGTAGAAGCCCTCAGTGAGATGTATCACGCCCAGAATGAGGTATGAAATATAAAGACCAGCTATTTGAAAAGAGAATAAGGTTTAATTATAAAACAATATTTACAGATGAGAAATTGGGCGGAAAGTAAGCAGATGCCAGGTCAATTCACTGGTAGCACCGGTGTTAGAGTACTAACTCCAGCTGAACTAACAGCAGGTTATCAAGCATGGGCTCGTAAGGTAATTCTTCCCACAATAGACCAACCTTTAGCCTTGCAACAACCGCCTTCGTTAAAATCAATTATCGTGGTTGGTTGCGTGTAACAGATTTTCAGGTACAGTCTTGGTGATGAGACTGTGTCGTAGGCACAGACCATTTCTCGGAGGAGAGGTGGATTCTGTGGCTGCGCGGACACGGGAGTTACGTTGTCTCATTAATAAGAATTCACTGACTTATTTATGCCCACGTATTTGTCAATATTCGACATTAATAAGGATTATGATTATAATGAATTGGAAGAGGCAACGAACTCCCGTGAGACTACCGCTAACTATAGTCAGCTTCTCGTGATGTAGGAAAACATAATGCCGATGATTATGGAAGCTGGAATACTTAGCTCTAGTCTGCATCCACCTGAGGATTTGTTACAGGCAAATATACGCTTCAGAGAAGAGACATCATCTGCTGCCTGATGTGATAATTTATGATTAATAAATCACTATTGGTAAGTATCCCAACTCCTTGTGGAGAATAAAATTTCACAAATACTTGTTTCTCAATCATCATCTATATTTTAATCTTACTTAATTATCCCTCATCTTCATTTAGAAATATGGAATGACGAAAGTAAAATAATTATTCTATTTCATTTAATAAAGAAAGAAATTTCAATTCTCAACTGTGACAACGAATATATCCTTCAGGGATTTATTTAGTATTAATGATAATGGAATTGAAATTAGGATCAACTCACATCTGCACAACCTGTCTCGGGGGGGATGGGAATGGCATTACTGCAAAAGATGGGATGGCGTCCGGGAGAGGGTTTGGGAAAGAATAAGGAGGGGACTCTCGTGCCATTGCAGTTGGAAGTCAAATTAGATAAGAGAGGACTTGTTTCTGATCAAGATGTCGGAGTAAAACCTGGCAAAATGACAAAACCTGTTGTACCAACGATTAAAACACTGGAAGGTCTCTAAAATTATTTATTTAAAAATATTTAATTACCAAATTAGTGAAACAGGTAACGCGTAGAGATGATAATCAGCAATCATCTACATGAAAATTGTTTTTCCAATCATTCAGGTAAACATCCGGTATCTTTACTCGGTGAATTCTGCTCAAAACGCAAGTACGGAGCTCCCGTTTACGAGCTGTGCTTCGAGTGTGGACCAGATCACAAGAAAAATTTTCTATTCAAGGTACACTTATAATTAAAGATTACCCTGAATTTCATTTTAAAAATTGTCTAATACGATGCCTTTTTTTCATATACACATCAAGGTGATAGTCAATGGTATCGAGTACAAGCCGAGTGTTGCGAGTCCAAACAAAAAGCAAGCTAAGGCTGAGGCCGCGCAAATTTGCTTGCAAACTCTCGGTTTGCTATCTACATAAATTATTTTAACATGTCCACAACAAAATGACAAATTCAATGTATGTAGATAAATTGTACATTTTCTGATACTACAGATATTCTGTCTGTAACAGCGTCTTTGATTTTTAAAGAATAAAATCGAAGTGTAAAAAAATGTTAATACTGTTGAAATCTTATCTCCCTCTTCCATTTCCACGGAAACACTTGGATTTCAACGAATTATACCTCTCGGGACATGTAATTTGGGCACTATTTCGCACCCGAGGATGGCAATCATGAGGTGTTGGACGGCAATATCGTATGTAAGTGGTCTCACCTAGATGAAGAATTTATCGTTCGACAGCACGTTTCGGGTTACCAAACCAGCTCTCAATTGTAGCCTATTGAACCTCTTGAACGAGAGACCTGAACATATAATAATACCTGAATAAAGAGGAAAAATAAAACGGATAATGCGAGAAAAGTAGTTCCATTGCAACGTATGTAGTTAATTAATCACCGGAGTCGTCTCCAAATAAAGCTCAAATCATGAGAGCTGACTAGTACCAGATGTTCTTATAGTGGTAAACGAAGCGGACTTGAGGCGTTTCCATAAATTCATCTTCGCCTTGGACCACCTGACTGCTTGCCAACTGTTGACGAGAGATTCATCTCGACACGCTCCAAGTAGACTGTCAAATGATATTCAACATTTTGCAGACACAAATTCAAAAGTGAATTTTTCGATAATTCGTCATATTCGAAAAATGATGTCAAGTGCTACCATGACATCATCCAGAATCTAGATTATTGAACTAAATGACTTAGCAATAGGTACAGAAACATTGGGTAGTCTTCATTCTCCGCGTGTGTGCAATCGCATGGAACGAAAACTCATAGTGATCTCAATTGGCCATTACGTCGTCATAAATTCATTTCAAGATCTATGAAATGGCTTACCCATTTATTACATGGCAATGGCATTAATGCATTTCGAGTGTTGTATGTTTATCAATCGTTTACTGTAACTAATGAATAAATAAAAAGGGAAGGAGAAACGTGCGCCATTTATTTGGGCATTAATCGTGGGCGTACGGATGTCCCCGTGGCAAATTAGCGTGACGGTCACACGAACATCATGAGATAAGACATAACTCTCACATGGCTATCAATACCGGACACATTAGAATACGATACACACATAATCGGCCTTGAAAAATAAGTACATGCCGAAAACTGGCACGATTTTTATAACGAAATCTCAATAAATTTGAATCATCAGAGCGAATTAGAGTGGAAACCCTTCGCTAATGTATCACTCTTTGAGGCGATTGTTTATAAAAATGATTAAAAATAAAAATAAAAACAACGGGCAATATTGTTGATTGCAGAGTTGGAGAGAATCTATAGATCAATCTGTTTAAAATGTGAATGGTATTTTAGGGAAGAGGGAGATGACCCTGGGGCGTACGAATTCATCTCACAAGAGAAAAGCACCCGTTATTCTCATTTTCCAATAAATAACAATTTAAACGTCTGCACGTGGACGATACACATGCAGAATCTGTACAACTAAAATGCATTTCATTTCGCCATATATAGCAATTGCATAATGACGCATCGAAAATTATTGTGGCTGGCATATGTGGCTTGTGCATCAAGTGGATATAGTATATTCCTCTGCGGGGGATAATGCGAGTAAGTAGAGCTCATTCGTGTTGCTTCGAGGAGAAAAAAAAAATCATATGAAAAATAACATAAAAGGGAAGACGGGCATTATCGTTCACGATGGAATAACAGCGATTACGGGTGTGTCTTGGGATTCTGGACTTTATTATCTCCATTTTGACGCGTTTAACACCTGAAGAAATATTAGAGGAGAAAAAAAATTTATTGCACGTCAAAGAAAATATATGGCAGTTCAAGAAACATCTTTATATTGATTCTAAGTGATTCTAAATTCGATTTCGAGATGCCAACACCGAATTTAACTTTTTTTCCTTTTTTATGCCGAACTCACCATGGAGTAAAACAAAAAAATGCCAATGATAATAACAATAACTGATAATAAATGGGTTCAGGGATTATGAGTGCATTACCTATAGATGGATGGGCACGAGGAATGGGGTCTTTAAATTGATTGACCGGTGAGTTTACGGCTCGTGCGTCAGTTATTGCTGATACCCTCCTCTTGTCTCTTGCATTTTTCTTCCATATATTTTATCCCCACCGTCATCTCCATTATTGATACATGAATATATTGCTAAAGTCAAAATCAATGGTTATCGATTGAATTTAAGTGACTACCATGGGATCCATATGATTATGATTTTTAATGGACATTTATCATAATCTCACTATTAAAGTTTTAGCGTGACATTTATTACCGTGTCCTTTAAATATGTCATGTTTCCTTTTATTTCTTCGAACATTTTATTTTAATCGTGCCTTTGCACTCTAATGTGCCACGAGAGAAATCCAGAGTGCTGCAAGTGATACGAATAAAAATTGAAATTAATTAAAAACGATACGTGGAACGAACGAGCGACATACGAATGATGATGCCTGACTAAATCGTATTATTACTTCATTTCTCGGTACGAATTTGTCTGATGAGTGGAAAGAGTCCAGCGCTGGTGTTGTGGATGCTGTAAAAAAAATTAAGAAGTCGATATTTTATTTTCCATTGTGCTTCAGAATTTTTAAATAGACAGTGGGTTTTTAAGAACCACCATTCCCCAATTGACCGCGCTATTTTTCTCATTGGTATTAATTTCTATTGTGAATTATAAAAAGAATTTCTCCATGTCTCTCAGGTTTCAAACTCGTCGAGGTTTTTCTCACCGAATAAATCTGAATGAAGAGGGAAGGCGCCTACAGCTGATAGTTGTGCCACAATAAAATCCCATTATAAACTTGTAAAAAGAAAAAAATGCCGATTTCTCGAAAAACTGACAGAATATTCTTCGAATGTTGAAGTGGGCGTGCATGACACTCAATAGTGATGAAAGATGTCACTTTGAATACTTCGCACAGAGGGCATTAAAGCCCAATGTTTTTCTTCTTTCCAAAATAGTACCAGATGTCACGTTGAATATTGTTATTGATTTTGAACGGGAAGTATTTCTCCCCGTTCCATTTCGGAACAATGAGCAGAAAATAAAATTGATGGATAATAATAAAAGACGGGTATCAGTGCATAAATTCCAATTAATTCCGTTGACGAGGTGGGACATTGTTAGTCACTGAAGTTGTAAAGACTTTTTTTTTATCATTCGACAATTGGATTTTTTTTTTATTGGCAGCATATCTGATAGGGGATTTATATATTGGTGTACATCAATAGTGTATATGAGGCGTCGATCGAAAAGGTACAGATTGTGGGGGGTTGGGGGGGCATTTCTATAGATTGGGTGCGGCTTGGAAGCTCTTACAACGGAAAAGGCACATCCCGTGGCCTGTCAAGTGACAGTTGAGGATATACCGGGTGCACGAACGAGCGCGAGGTCGCGCGTCCATCCTCGCCCATCCGGTCAGATTCATCGCTCACATCATTTTATCCTTTTTTTACTTCTTTTTTCTCCTATTTTTTTTCTCCATTTCTCCTTATGTCAACCAACTGACGTACGTCATCTTATTCGTACTTAAAAAATCATTGCACTTAAAGTGCCTTAACCTCCCGTCAATAATACTAAGAGCCCTCCGAGATTTTTCGACGCTTTCAGAGACAATGCACGAGTTGTAAAACAATTAGTCAATTTGGTATTGTCAATGTTAATTATTATTTCAGGATAAGTGGGAGGTCTCCCCTTTGTGGTGATATCCCACGTGTGGTCCCCGTTTGTATATCCTAGATAATACTCTACGATTAATTTTACATTTCATTCTGATGACTGGATTTATGTCGAAATTGAATGAACATGAGGGTGTCGATATTTTGAATAAGTAGTGGATGTCAAAATATTCAATAGGTTTTGATGGGATGAATTATTAATTTAGTTCTGGTGAAAGTCAAGGTGGACATGCAGTTATAAAAATTATTCACCAGTGATAATCGATAGCTATCCCTCATATTTGACGAGCCATCATGTACCAAAGATTAAATTTGTTATCCAATAGCAATTCAATCATAGTTTGATTGCTTGACAAATTAAGGGTGGTTTATTGAAAATTACTGGGAAAATGGAGGATATGTGTAGAGATGAGGAATATTGGGGGGAGATAAAGTGAACAATTGAATTTTTGAAAGGAGGTGTATATAATAGCGATATGAATGGATGATATTTTTAAATATGGTCTCGATGGAAAATGGGGAGGTGAGTGGAGGTGGGTATGTACTAGGGGTATATATATATAGTGGTGGTAGTGGTCTACCATCTCCCACGCGTAACTGCTATCATTCTGGTTGCGGTAGCCTTCGAGGACGGTTCATGCTCCACGCGCCCTCACTCCTCTGCCGCTTTTCCTCGCGTCCACTTCTTCACCACCTCCTCTCATATTTATCCACCTTCATTCTCCCCTTAGCACGTGCCATCCACTATTCTTTATTATCCACAAACATGATGGTACATATCTAGATTAGATTCAATTTTTCGATAATAATTCGAAAGCTTTAAAATTATCTCCCGCCAGTTAGAAGAATTTTTTTTTTTTTCAAAACTCACGACTATCTGATGGAAATAAAAAAATCCAGTCTAATTGTCACGTAACGAAAAGTGAAAGAAATCCCGAGAATCAACTAGAAACTTTTTAGTGAATTGAATGAGTTATTCGGATTTTTATCATTTATTTATGAGGAACGTAAAAAGTGACTTGGGTTGACAGTTGAGGAATTTGTGATCACGGAAATAATTGTATCAGTGCTTTCACATCGATGGGTGACACTCGCGATTTCTCCTGTGCATCGCATAGAGCTATCGAATTTTCTCACGTTTGTTTTCCTTCTCGAGTTCCTTCTGGACCCAATGCATTGTGCAAAATTTTGCCAACTTTTTAATCTGAAATGCCGTCTGTGTTGTTATTAAATTGTCTGTTTGTGAGTCAAATGTGCTAACAAGAAATTGAGTGGGAAAGTTGTATCATGGAAATAATTTCTGGTGAGTCTATTGTTATTTAAAAAATTATTATCCCATCAGTCTTTATGGATTTTTTTCCGGAATAACATAAATTTTCATTTCATTCGGTAGGACATCATCTGATATCAGAGTGAAATATATAGAGCCATGGAATCTTCAAGAGATCCACGATGCGATTTATCACAGTGTCAAGCTGAGAACGGCAACTCCAGTTCCAGTTCCAGTTCCAGTTCCAGTTCCAGTTCCAGTTCCAATTCCAATTCCAGTTCCAATTCCAATTCCAGTTCCAGATCTAGCTCCAGCTCTAGCTCTGATTCTAATTTCAACTCCAGTTCCAGCTCCAGCTCTAGCTCCACTTTCAGTTCTAGTTCCAGTTTCAGTTCCCGTTTTAGTTCCAGCATCAGTTCCAGCTCCATCAACCGGAAGTTAAAATGCGATATACCAACGCATGGAATCAACAGTGGCTCACGGTAAGTGCTCACAATCTTTTCAATCTTGATGTGCATTTCACTAACCATTAAGAAAAAAAAATATCGCCAATCCGCGTCGATCGTGTGCGATGAAGAAGAAAACAATCCAATCCTAGATTTTCAAACATAAAAAATCCCTCTCCATTAAGAGCATTGACTCATAAAATAATCCACATTTAATTCCTCCGATAAATTCATGACGAACCCATAAAATGTAATTTCCTACTGATAAAATCACCAAGAAATAAACGCTTGATATTCAATTATGATGAAGAAGTCAATTAATTGAATCTATAGAAAAGGTGAATGGGTAATTGAATTATCGGAGCCCCCGTCCTTGTCCCTCTAGGCTACAATAGACGAATCAATCTCATCGGGTATTTAAAAAATATTTCGAAAGGGGAATTAAAGGGAAAAAATGTTGACCAACTCGTGCAATAGATAAGACCACATAATAAGACGCGCTCTGACTCGCGTGACTCGTCGAATCGATGGATCTTTAGAGCCAGGGAGAAGACTTACGGCTGTGGCACTTACAGTTCCGTTGGGATTCAATTTTACTTTTATTTTTTATTCTGCGGTATTAAAGCCACGTACGAAGATTGGAAAGATGCATAACAGAGAAGGCCATTTCCGTTCATCACTTGCTCCTGCATTATTTGAACTTTTAGCCGCAGAAACAACTCAAACTGATAAATGCACACACTCTTGGAGAAATAAATTTACCATACAATCGAGAAAACACCTCATAAACCAGTAAAGCGATGGTTATTCCATGGACAATGAAGAACCATACAATCGGTATTCAGAGAACATTAGGAAAATAAGCGGTATGATTTTTTTTCATTCGATCTATTTGCTTGATTTTTATTTCTACCTCTCGATTATCAATAGACTAATCAATAGAACATTAGAAATCTTACAATCAATGGTGGAGCTAATATCAAACTCCCTGTTAATAATTTTCAGGCTGTCACATTTTTCGGGAGTCTGACCCAAAGAACAATTTATCATTCATTATCCCGTAGTCCCAAAAGTTCTAAAAAGTAGAATTCGATTTTGCTTATTCTCGGTGGTCAATATAATGAATATAATGATATATTCGTAACATTTATTTGAAGTTGGGGGATTAGTGGAAATGAAAAAAATTGATTATGGAATCAGTTGATCAGTTGAGTTGAATAAAAGGACGTTGGGCTGTATGTGGACGTAGGTTGAACAGAAAGTTGTGTATTAAAAATAATAGGAGGAGTGTATGGATGAGAACTTGAGTATGAAGTGCATAACGATAGAGATAATGAAACGTTGAGGACCGATAGCCGTGGATAAACCGCAGCTCGTTGGCTCGTTGGCTCGTTGGCGGCTGTTGGGCTGATGAATCTCCGCCGGTGGCAAGCCATGAAAACTGACTATGAGTACAGACTATTTAACAATTTTTCTCCACTTGGCCTCCCTCCATATTACTTTATATTTTCCATTTCTCCCCCTTCACTGTCTGCCTTTTTTCACAAACCGGTGATTAGAAGTTACGCCTCTTCGGGTACCAACGGGGTATCGATTGCTTCGTTACTCGTTAATCGCTCGCACGTCTCGTCAATCAACTGGGATTCGACCTCACGTTTACCATATCTCCTTTGCTTTATAGAGATCACTCCAGTCTTTGTCTTGAATTCACTTTACTTCGAGTGCGAGTTAGTCAACTCAGGCTATTTCTCCTTCCTCTGTCTATTTAACTTTTCAAATAAAATCTTTTCTTTAATCTTCAGAGTTCACTTGGAAATCCGTATAAACATTTTTTTCACGGGGAAATTTCACTTATCTTGAGTACACTTGACCTAATTTCGTTGCGTACTATCTTTTTTAATATTTTGTAAGAAGTTGTGGAGGTACCTGTGATTACTCGGTCTACTATTAACCGGTGAGAGACTGTGGAAAATAGTCGAACAAACGAGATTGAGTGAAATTATTTATGTGAATAGTTAATTGGTTCAGAAATAGTGGGCAAATGTTTTCATACTTTTTTGTGAACATTCTCTGTTTTTTTTTTTTTTTAGTTTTAAAATTGTTTTCTCAGCGTCTCAGAGCGCAGAAGGGATGGCTCATGAACCCCATGGACATGTAATCGCTCATCACAGATATATAATGATGATCATGATCGGTCATTGGGCGCACTCTCGCCAAGTATCTAGAGCCCACCAATTTACCACTTTAAGACCGACACGAGAATTTAACGCTTCACAATGAGCCGCGAAACTCGAAAAGTGTGGGCGTTGAATGTTTCACGGTATGATAAGATCGTCAATTATCTGCGGATACATAAAAATAATACCAATTTGAAATATCGAATTATTCACAGGAAATAAAATAATCGGAAATACTTGCGACGTAAAAATAAAAAAAAAGAGAATAAAAATAAAAAAAAGCTCACACATTGTGAATCCCATCGCATCGCAAAAATTGCAGTAACTATGTAGGATGGATTAAATTAATCAATGAAACTTGAAATATGCAAATTTCACCGCACTTATGACACACCATTTAATTGAGAATACGAAACGGTGATGATGGTGAATATGCGTCAAGACTATATTCCTCGCCTTGATCCCGCGTTATGGACCGTCTCGACCCATCAGCTGAGCAAAAGACGGACGATGATCTCGCCAAAGGCTTTTGCCGCCTCTTCTCTCATTTTATCTTTTTCCATTTTCCCTTTTCGTTTTTCAGTTGTAATTTTTTTACTTCTATCCTCTTTTATAACGTTAAGGGCGTGACTGCAAATCGACGCAGGATGAGAAAATGAGCAAAGGAAAAGCGGATGGAGAGCGGGGTAAAAAAATATTGAACGGATGGCAAAAGTTCTGTGCAATCAGTTCAACATATCATATCATCAAGTGGAGTTTATCTTGAACACCAATGAAAATTCACATTGGGGACTCCTGCGATATCACTCTCGACGCCTCTGGAACAGCTATTACAAGGTCCCTCGATGGAGCTTGTAATTGCATCAATGATTCATGTCGCCTCCGTTACAATTCGATAAATAGAGATGAACCGAGAATGATTGGCATCTCTAATTAAATCAATGGCTTTATTGAATAATTTATAATCGATGTCTTTGATGTTGGTGTCGCGAATTAAATTTTTCATAGCAGCTTGACACGAGATGTATGAATTAAGAACATTATGCAATCGACAAACATCTTGTCATAGTGATCTCTTGGGGATATATCACACCACTTGGGGGTTATTGTGAATTGCGCCAGTGAGCGTGTAAAAGTGCACTTGAGCACCACACACGATGGTTATAATATTCTGGCCTTGTACATTATGTACTCGGCGATACTAAAACGGACAAGGGATCTGAGCGAGTACATGAGTTGTCCACTGTCAAGTTTAAACTGCCTTCATCAAACTTATCAGTAAATTCCAAAATAAAAACTCTAAATTCAATATTAAATTTGCTAAATAATCACAAATTATCAGTCTTTCACAGACAATATCTCATTTTTGCGGAGAATTAAAAGGTGACACTTGAAAATGACTATAAATTCCATGACATCATACCCGAGTGATGAATGCGCAATTAAATTAATGGCCTCTGATGAGGGATGATACAATGTACAATACCAAAAAAAAGTTGTGATTTTGTCTGTTGTTTCATTATGGGTCAACAAAGGGTGTGGCAATTTTCATGGATTAATGGTATTGTTCGTTGTCCGATAGAAAATTATGATCGCCATGCTGAGGAGTCTGGGACTGATCGACAATGAGATTGGGACTTGGGACTATAGGGACTTATAACGGTGTCATAACATGTGAATAGAAAAAGTCATTTGTATCTCATCGCCTCATCAATGCTCAATGTTTTCAACTTCTGAACTCAAGTATTCAATAATAAATACACTTACCAATTTATCCTTGAAATGTAACATTGGCTTCTGGCTATATATCCCAGGCTTTGGTTTACGCGATTTAATGCAGAACGGGATGGGGTATTTGTGGAATGGATTATTTATTCGTCGATGGCATTGGCAGATACCGTGAAATACCGAATTTATTTAAACAATACGACTTCCGCTGAAATTTTTCTCTCTCTGTTGATTTAATTCTTCTTCCAATGAAAAATATCAATAAGTGCACAATCAATGGTAAAATAAACTGAACTCAAAATATAATTACAACCTTCAATTCTCAACTCGTCTTGTATTTTTTTCTGTAATTGAACCGGAAGTGACGGGGTTTATCGCTCGTTGGAATTGTCTACGTGCGGAGAATTACAGATAGTTGAAAATAATAAAAATCTGCTGATTAGATTGAGAAGTAACTTTGCGTTAAAAAATCTAACGGGTATAACGTGACGCCAATCGGTAATGGAACATTTTAGTTAGAAAACTAGTGCCAGGGCGTGAAAAATGTAATCTGATGAAAGAATATTAGAGTGCAAATGCAATTAATCTTCATGTAGAGAGATGACGACGAAACTCGTTCATCAATCGGTTGTTTTACCTCGTGGCGTTTTTTTTCATTTATTTTTTTCTTTTAGGCTGCGAGTTTTGAGAATTCCCCATTGAAACGATAAGACATGATGCCAGGAGTTGCTACCGGCGGAATCGACCTCCCGTGTGTCTCATTGCAACGCATTTCTTTTCAGAACACATAATTACATGCTTTCGAAAGTCAAGAATTTAATAATAAAAATAAGTAATATCCCCGTAGTATTGCGTGCATATTTATATTCATCGATGGAATTTTTCCCGATAATTCTCATACTCTTCAATGATTATTCCTCCAGCAGAGGTGTTCATATTGTTCCACGAAGTCCTCGACTTCTGTTCTTAAATCATTTTCAATCCGTGCATTTGTTGAAAAATTATGTCTCCAAGAGATAAGAACGAATTAGATAAGAGAAAAGTCCATGTAACCGGAGGCATTACAAATAACAAAGTGATGTTGATAATTAATTTCAGGCGATTAATGATAATCAATTGGAATTTTATTCCCTTTCACCACTATTTCCGAATTCTATCGATAGCCAATTAACGTCGATGGAGTTTAATAAATTTATGGACAAGTGTCGACTGAGGTCACTACCAATTATCGGCCACTCTTTCCACATTCGTTCAACTCGAAGAGTGAGTGCATGACTTCGTTAAAAATTTACCGTAATCATGTAAATGCAATTGATGGCTTCATTCATTTTTGACATTACTGAATATTGAGTCTTCAGAATTTTTCTTCCAATACTATAACACTGAGTAAATTTGCGTTATCATATGGGAAGATAGAACTGATTGATTTTCTTAAAAAAAAAAAATTCTGTTGCCACCAATATATATTTCTTAAACGGAGATTATAAATTAAATGTGTTGGATTGATTTGCCCTGTGGCTCATTGACTGTTCGTCACGCTTTTTAATCCAAATTGAATGGGATAAAAGGGAATGTCAAAAAAAAGCCTTTCATACCGAGTCGTAAATGTAATAATCCATCTATCCTCGTCTAGCTTTAGCCTCCAATGTTCCTGGATTAAGATGCGTTGAGACGAGCTGTGAGAAGGCGCCGACACTCTTATCACGTAATTTATGATACTCCTAGGGTGAGGGAGGAATGTTTATGGTGTTCAGCTGTAACGGCCCGAAAAATATCTAGTGTTTCCGTCCGATGAAAGCTAAAGCGAAAATCTCATTTCTCATTCTTTCTCGTCTTTCCCGGTGTTCTTTTTTAATCATGAAAAATGAGGATTTTAAATAACAAAAATACAAAAAATAACAAAAAAAAAGAGGAAAAATTCAATAAACAATTGTTCCGTATATCGACACGGAGTAATCGATATGTAATTTCAAAGTATTATGCAAGCTCCATTATTCATTGATTTCACTAATTTTCTCAATTTTTTAAATGCAAATGAAAGCTTTATTGGATATTGATTCCGAAGGCATTTAATACGATTGCTTGAATACATTTTCTCTCGTTTCATTTGTACCTAATCTAATGGCCGATGACATTGGTTTTACGGTCGAACGGGTTCAAGATATCCGCAGACTTGACGGCAATTAGTTAACAAGTTACGATAACCGTGAGCGCACGGTAATTACAAAAATGATATTTTATTCTGTCAAGCCCGGAATAGAAAAATTTGGCGTTTTTTCTGTTTGAATTATTTTGACTTTTAGGGTAGATATAAAAATTGGAATTTTCAACAACCGACTTTTCTGTACCACAGGTCATAGATTAAATTGCTCTAGGGTACAGGGGCTTGCCCTATTCCATATTTTATAACTGGAAACATTGGTAGAGCGACACTTGTGGTGTTAAAACCCGGTTTATTCATAGGGGGCTGAATAAAGGGTCTTTGTTGGCAGACATAGTATGACAGCCAGATTTAAGACGAGGGACTACAAACTGAGAAAAATATAAAATCCAACTCCAACTCCTGTGGCATTTACCTAGAAAATTGTGAGTTTTAATTTGATTACTGTAAAAATATGAAAACAAGTGGGAATTTATGAGTTTTTCCGGACTCAATGGATTATTTTCTATCAGCGCGTGTGACATGGGAGAAATAAAATGGTGAGTTTAAAACGGAGAAAATAGAATGGCAGTGAGATTTTCAATGAGTGACACGTATAGAAAAAAAAAAGAATAAAAAATGCTTTTCGCCACGGGTGGGCTGTGAGCGAGTTTCAAGACATCACAGGCGTTAATTCAGTAATTCACTGGTCAAACGTGTTGACCAGTGGTTGCGAGGAGCAAAACAAAATCATGGCAAAAAACAGCGACAACAAGTGGATAAAATAGCTGAATTAAATAATCTCGATTGTAGAAAAATTGATGTACACGTTGTGAGTTGATTCAAGCACTTGGAAAATGGAGATGGAGAGATGATTAAGAGGGGCAAATCCCAGGAGCGTGAATTCCATTTTGTTGAAAATTATGTATAAGGGGTTCAATGGAGCGATGAATAAAGACGTTGATTGTCGATCATGCGAGATTACATCGGCCTCGGCTACTTTCAACAGGGAAAAGAAGCGAAAATATACTGGAAATGTGTGAACGAGGAGAGATGAAAAACCCGGTTTTTGAAAAATGGAGAAAAACGAGAAATGTGTCTTGCACATCCATTGCATGCACGGATGAACAGAATCACTTATACCACTTCATCTTTCGTCGAGTCTCTCTATATACGCTCTACACGTAATCCAATAGCTCGAGATACACTCGAATTCCAGCTAAATCTATCGAACCTCCGGGAGACTCACAATTTTGGAAGAAAGGATGAGGAGAAACTTTAAGTCTCTTTCTGAGGATCAAATGACGTGCTTCAGGGATAAAAGAGAGAGAGAGACCCCACAGAGAGCTTCGTGTGCCAGCGATAATGCAAATTTCATTGACACGAAAAATTTCAATTTCATCCTATTCTTCTTCCTTCATTCTCTCGAATAATATCATTATTCAAAAATTTATCACATATTTTATAATGTATTCCAACGTGGGGTGAGTGTGTGATGCATTTTCAATTGATTACTATGTGAAAACTTGTATCAGAATTTCTCAATTACACGGGGTGGATCATTTCACTGATTACTTTATTGATATTCACCTTGTCACTGCAGAGGAGGCTGATCACCGACACGGGGAGGGATTAAAAGATTGAAAAATCGTCGTACAGATTTGAATTTCAACGGGGCATGAGTTTTCAAGTCATCGTGTCCTGTGTCACGTGTCGAAATGCCTCATAAAAATTCACCGCATTCCCCCCGATGTGATAGTATTTTTTATCATTCACTATATCTATAATCAAAAAAACGTCATTATCGTAAATAGACATTAATTCGTAGACGATCGGGTTTACAATTAATTAACTCCATTATCGTTTCGAAGATCAAAGTTAATGACCACTTAAGTCGTGGACTTAGTTTGAGGACTTAATTTTGTGTTGAAATTAGTCGGGCCAAGGAAATGTTAATTGACCCCATTCCCTGGGGCATTTTTGCGCTTCACAAGTCGTTGAAATTTTTCCTTTCAAAATTCTTTCTTTTTTTTTCTCCTTTGGCTAGACGAAATGATGGAACGAGCCATTGAGGTCTCGAACTTCTTGTTCCATTACCCGGAACACTCGTGGATTTGCCTTCGGTGGGGTAATCATTCCATCTTGACGTGATTCTTCGCGCTTCACACTTTTCTCCTCTTTTTTTTAATTCATATATAGACCGACTCTGCTTTTTACCAAGTCAGATAGACAATCTATAATATAACTGAGCACATGCACACTGGCCTGCAATAAGGCGTCTGGATTGAACTCTTTGGCGAACTAAACAATGCCAGTCTTGTTTCAACCAAGTCGCAACGTCACAGATGAATCATTTTACTTTTTCAATCGATTGAAATTCCAAATCAAACAAGACATCCACAATAATTCCCTCTCCTCTCCACCAATCATCAATATAACGAATCGTTATGATATTCAAGTAATTCAAACCGTAATTTAAGTTCAATTTTACTTACATATTATCTACTACTATACTATCATTTATGGTAGCAATGTAGTGATAGCTCTCTTTGAGAAATGGATATAAAAATATTTCACCAAAAAGGAGACGCAAATTCTAATATTGAGAGCTATCGAAGAGATTACGCCATTTCTTTTTGGTTGAAAACCCGCCTCTTCGGGTTCGTGACTCGGGATCTAGCCACCACATGTATAAATCATGCATCCGTAACGAATGATTAATTAAGGCTTTCCGAGAAGGCGTAACAAGTGAAACATTATTGGCGCTTAGTGGCACAGTTTGCTCAACTTGGCTGCCATCACCCCTAATGCCCCATGTCCAACGAGATTAATGAAAAAAAAAATCATAATAGAGTTCATATGAGTCTCTACTACAATTATTTATTAATATTCAAGGTTTCTTCATTAGCTTCACCGTCTGGTATTTTAATTTGTGGTGCTTAACACGTTGTATGTCACAATTTATGGCACTGGTAATGGATTAATAAAGTTTCATGAATATGGGAATTTTAATTTGTTGCAGATGGATTTTGTTGTTGATGGTACTGTCGACGGGATCAGTGGTTCGTTCTTACGTCCCGGAAAACTATCCAATCGAGGTAAAGTTCATCAGTGATAATGATCAGATACTATAATTACTGGTAATTCTATTGAGGGTGGATATAACTATCAGGCGATGTTGAATTGATGGTGGAAGATTGCAATGACGTTTCAATGCACGTAGAATTACATGGAAAAAATAATTTGGATCAATTCCAATCGGAGATCGGAAGATAATTGACGAAGCGATGCGTATCAGCGGCATTACGGCATTACGGCATGAGGAATGAGAGTCTCTTTAGCTTAGCTTTGGAACGGCAATTGCTTGTTCATTCAATATGATTAAGTCCCTTCTTTATGCAGTCAACAGTACACGTCAGTCAAATGAGACATCATACGTGGAAATCGTAAAGTGATTTACAAGTGTCAATCGTGATGGCTTCAATCAATCAATTGATTTGCACATAATTTTTACAGAGTCTGTTGAACCAGTGGGAATTATTGAATCAAAAAAATTAATGAAACAATATATCAAAAATAGAATATATCATATATATCTTATGTCGCACTATTTGTTTAGGTTTATCACATGCTCCAGGAACGATCTCAATATGGAATTGGTCGTGATAATAGAATACGAGGAAGCTGGGGACCCTGGAGCTCTTGGAGCGAGTGTTCAAGACCCTGTGGGACAGGCGTTCAATCACAGGCACGAGAATGTACTCCACCACGGTAATGACACCACGCGAACAATCTTATCAATTCATTGGTCAATCACCACTCCTCTCTATGTAAATTACGATTCATTAATCTTCTTAAGTATCATGAGGGATTTAATTCTCTCGGGAGAGATTTTACAAATTATAGACTCCGAGTCCGGTGACCATAGAATTCACCTCCTAGACATACATTCGGTTTTCCATGGCAGCAATAATACCAAGTGTGATGGAAAAAAGGCATGTGAGCCGTAATGACAGGAGGCGCCAGGAATTTTTTTTTCTTCTTCATGTCCATTTCAATTTTTTCTCCCTGGTGTACCTACACCAAGTGTTTATGTGCTCTCGATGACCGGCCTGGCTTTCCCGGTCATCAATAACAAGTGTTTCTCTTGCGTTGCAGTCGCTCAGTATGTGTCTGTGTGTGTATCTTTCATGAACTTGTTTTCAATATTTTTTCATGTCTCAAGGCGAATAATTAGAGTCAATTTATTGCTGGCTTGAATAAACTCGAGAGATTTAATATTTCATCAATTTTCCTTGTTCCAGAGGCTTGAGAAAAAGGAGTTTACTAAATAAAGTGAATGCAACTAGTCCAAAGCCGATTTGCATTGGTACACATAAGAGATATCACATATGTAATACTCACGAGTGTACGAATTACTCGGGGGATCCTCGAACTGAGCAATGTGCTAAGTACAATAATAAGATGTATAAAGGACAGAGTTACAACTGGGTGCCATTTTTAAACGGTAATAATTCCCAATTGCTAAATAAATTCTCGCTTTGTGGTGACACTATTCTGCAACTACTCTGCAACAAATTATTCAGAAAAATTTAAGGGGTTTTCTAGCATACGTAGTATTCACAATTCAGATAAATTATGATAACGATAATTTATCATTGGTATGCAATAGCAATTATATTGAGCACAATACGAATGCAATATTATGACGAATGAGTTGTTATGATTTATAGCACCAAATCCATGCGCGTTAAATTGCCGTGCAGTGGGTCAACGATTTTATGCGACACTCGAGTCCGAGGTGATCAATGGTACACCATGCGATGGTCCCAATCTTCGGGGCAGAAGTACGGGTTTAACTATTGATCATACCGAGCAATGGTTGTGCGTCGCTGGACAATGCAGGGTAAACACTGTGTAATACTCAACGCTCCAATCCTCTTCATCCGTCTCTCTTTCATTTTTGATTTTCATGTGCAATATACATTAGCCAGTGGGATGCGATGGAGTGATTGGATCCGGAGCTATTCGGGATACCTGCGGTGTTTGCGGTGGTCAGGGGAGAGGATGCAAATTATTTGAGGGAATTTTCATGGAGCCTGTTCTACCGAGAGGTCATCAGCCCATCACCACCATCCCCCGGGGTGCCATGTCACTCAATATCTCGGAATTACGATATACGGGAAATTTTTTGGGTAAATACTCACTGGTTTGTTTTTTTTTATTACAGAATTGCACAGATACCCGATTTTTGAAATTTTTTGTAGCTATGCGAGGTGAGAATGGAAGTTATATATTGAATGGACCGAATTCAGTGAGCCCAAGTGGCATTTATAAAACGGCTGGGACGACTTTGAAGTATCAAAGGGGTGATAAAGATCGAATGGAGAGTATATCAGCGCCGGGACCGCTGAATGAGTCATTGAAAATTGAGATTTTATTTCACGAGATGAATCCTGGGGTTTTGTATAAATACATGTTACCAGCACCCGAGGAGATACCCGAAGACAATGCCATCATAGCTCCACCTCTTTATGCACCAGGTAAATTGTAATTAACAGTAAAATTGTTATCGCTTGAAAGAAAATTTACGTGTCAGTGGATTTATTTGTTGGGCAGGCTCTGGGGTGAGTAAAAGGATCGATACGACTTTAATAGGCACTCCATCGATTTCCGTAAGGTAATCATTCGAAATTTTAAATCTAAAGTTGAGAGGCATGAGACTCCAGTGAAATTTATGCTTTGACAGTGGGGGCAGGCAGCTTGAAACAACACTCACGAGAAATCAGGTAAAAGAAGAGAGTGACGAGTATAGAAATGCAGAAATGAAATTCTCACCAACAACTGTGATGGCAGGAGATGCACCAACCAACATCAAAAATGCATCTGCCAACAAGAAAAAGAAGAAACAGAAAAAACGGACATTCGCGTGGAGAATAATGGAATTGACACCGTGTACAAAATCCTGCGGGGGAGGTGAGAATAAATTATATTGAATATTGAAATAAATGTTTTAGCCAATTTTGCATTATTTGTTGTGAAATTGAGCAGGTATGCAGAGTGGAATATTCAAGTGCGTGAGGGAGGAAACGCAGATGATAGTGGCCAATGGTAGATGTAGAAAATTAGTGAAACCCGATTCGCCGAGGGCATTGCAGTGCAATGAACATCCTTGTCCAGCTGGTTGGAGAGCTGACGCTTGGACCGAGTGTTCTGTCACCTGTGGCACGGGTGTGAAAACACGACGCCTCGAGTGTATTCAACATTTGAATTCCAAATTGACAGTACGCGTAGCTGCAGGTGCCTGTCCTCAACCACCGGACTTGAGTACAGTCACTTCGTGTACAGGTCCACCTTGTCCAAATGTCCAGGTCCGTCAGATGAGCCACATGACCAGCCATCAACGGGATACCACACCCAGATGGCACGTTGGCGCGTGGAGTTCAGTGAGTTCAAACTATAAAGAATAAAAATCAACACTTTTTTAAAGAAAAACAATGAGCCATTCATTGAACTGTATTCAGTGCTCATCAAGATGCGGAAAAGGCGTGAGAAATCGAAGTGTCACCTGCATCACGACCCGTCAGCCCTGTCCTCAGTCGACAAAGCCCGCTGATGAGAGACCTTGTGAGACAGCGTGCAATACCTCTCAGAATCAAACATCTGTATGGCTGTACTCCCAATGGTCGTCAAAGGTAAAGAAAAAAATCCAAACTCTCACAGCAAAATCTCAACGCTAGCTAAAGCATCTGTGTAAATATACTTCGCGATTCAAACAAATCGTAGGCACGACGAATGGAAAGGTATAAAAACATTGAAGCCCTTACGGCCAAAATATTTCAGTACAAACACATCTGTATATATTGATTAAATATTCATATATGTATTTACTCTCGGATAGTTGTTCACATATTTGAGTATATTTCCAAATGACTCGCGGAAATAGATATCCATTGAGAGGCTTGAGTGAAAACGGAAAATTACACGAGTCTACCTTCGAGATAAGAGATGTTAAGAAATATCAACGATTTTTATAGTGTACAGTGCAATATGACCATGAGATAGAGACGAGGAAAATAGCCTGCAGCGATGCCAACGAAACATTGTGCGACGAGGGGAAAAAGCCAGTTGTTCAGAGGCAATGTTCAAAATCCCCTGAAAAGGCCAAGTGGTTTACCGGTCCATGGTCATCGGTAAATATTTTTCTCTTTCTTGGCAGAAATCATTTTGAATAATTCATGAAAAATATAATATTTTCAAGTGCTCCGTCCAGTGTGGCGAAGGTATCGCCCAGCGCGATGTGATTTGCATCGGTAACTCGTCAGGTGAATCAAAAATACTTTACGAAAGTAATTGCACATCACCGAGGCCGCACGCCGAAGAGGCCTGCTACATGCCACCTTGTACACCCGAGTGGTACATGTCCGACTGGAATGAGGTATTTTTTCTCCTCTTATTTACATGTTTACTCGTATTCCCCACCCCCCATTTCTCGTTGTCAATGATGCTCTGACGTCTTTCCTCAGTGTTCGGCTTCCTGTAATGGGGGCATACAGGAGAGAATTGTGATGTGTATGGCGGAGGGTTTGGAAACGATAGGATGCGATGTGAAGAGCGAACCGATGAATCGCCAGTTTTGTAATACACAAACGTGCGCCAAGGATTCGTACGCTCATAAAATCCCTAAAAGTAGGTGATTTTTAAATAATTCAATTGACTCACGTCTATCATTATTATTTTATCTATTTCAGAGGTTCATCCTGCTGACGGATGTGTAGACAAATATCCAAACTGTCAATTGGTAGTAAAGGCTGGCTTATGTCGAATTAAATACTACAAACATTCGTGTTGTGGTTGTCGCCATTAATCCTTTCAATTTCAATTAAAAAGACAGATTAAAAAAAAATAACAATTGTAATTGAAAGTCTGACTCTGCCGTAGCGTATAGATTTTTTTTTCTTTTGTGATGAAAAAAAAAGTCAAAGTATTTCTACTAATTTAATAAACTGTTAAATATAATAAACGACGTGTGACTTATAATTTTTATGAAAGAAATGAGGGCCTTAATTATTCTCGTTGGTTGAAAAATAATTTTGACATGCTCTCAGAATGATTCATGGGTTAGTGCACCTCCTTTACCAGTCCATTGTTCTTTCAAATCAACTTTAAGTCCAAGGTCTCTTAGCGCAGCTCGAGCATCTTCGGCTAGAACTGGATGATTTTTTATTGCATTTCGAAGAACTGCATCAACTCCGTAGGCGACAAATTCACGCGACTCAGCTTTATTTCTCACCGACATATTTCTTATTGCCCAGGATCCTTGTCGTAGTACACTCAAACTCTTTGGAAACTCTTTCATAGCGTCAATAATTATTGATGGAGCACCGCAGTCGTAGAATACTCCAGCATTTGAGGAACTCCGAAGCGTCAGAGCAGAAATACAGGATAATGCCGCTGAAGCAACACTTTCTGAACTCTACAATGAAAGAAGTATTGAATTTTACAAATATATTATTAATTTATACAAGTTTATGATTGTGGACAAGTTACCTTGAATCTACCAATGCTGGAGACAATCAAAGGAGCACTACCATTTGTGACAATATGAACTTTCACATTGTCATTGCCTGCGAGGGCCTTGAGTAGCTTCAGGGCCTGCCAGTTCAATTTCTCTGTGTCAGGGTAATTGATCATTACATCGAGGATGTATGTCAAACCACCTGCATCTTCAACGTCTTGACAAAATTCATTCCTAACGATGAGGGATGCCATCGTCAGCATGAGATCCCCAACCACTGCTTCGTCCTCTTTGAATACTGTGAAAGTAAAAAAAAAATAATAAAACTAATTTGAAAAAAAAATTCACTCCGTTCTAATGGAATATTTACTTTTTAATAATTCCGTGAGTACAGTGAGCAATGCTCTGGCCATTTGAGACGCGTGCTCATGAGCTTTTCCATATTCATGTCTTATGTCATCATCGAGAGTCAAACTTCTCAGCACTCCACAAGCATCTCTCAGCTCAATGTCACTTTTATCCTCCTTTTGTAGAATTTTATTCATTCTCTCGAGAATTCCACCGTTGAATATCGCTTGTCTGTTCATCTCGTGTTTAATGCAGCATTGCTTTATCCAGCGGAGGACAGTTTGTATCGTTGGTACATCTGATTGTGAATCAAGAAGTCTGCAAGTAAAATATATTCCCGAATAATAGAATTAGTATACCAAAGAATACGATGAAGTTATAAAATTTGTCAAGATAATTGCTGTCTAATGAAAAATATTCTTACTCAATTTGTAATTTGACGCCACGATCATCCAACAGATCAGGATGTCCAGTCATCAGCGAGGTCATGGTCTTGATAGCTGTTCTGAGAATATTCAAATCATCTCCATTCTTCATTCGTTCTATGAGATCGAGCAGAATATCATACGCCATCTCCTTGGCAGCGTACATCCTTCTGGCAATATCTCTATCTAATTCAGTCTTAAGTTTTTCGAGTACCTCAGTAATATCATCACATTTTTCATCCTTCAACGAAGTGGATATTTTCTTCAAGCAGTTCTTTATCACATTAGAATTTTCACCAGTGATCACCAGGTCTTTGATAATATTGGTCAAGTCAATTCCCTGATTTTTCATTAAAATAACAAAACGTATAAAAGAACGAAATCCATTTTTCAATGTTTAAAAATTAATTTTGTTCTTACCTGAGCTTCGAACTGCTTCACAGCATCTTCAATAGCCTCTTGTGGTGTCATAGCTAAATCCTCAATATTCTCCTTCACCACTTCGTCGTAAGTCTCCTGTTTAATCACACGCACCATGATTACTGAGTCACTGACTCTCAAGTTGTTCTTTCAATTCTTGATCGTGATTCGACCCGAATCGCCATAAAAGGCTTGAATTGGTGGGCGAATCTCGTGCATTTATGGTGTCACACACCGGTCTGGGTCTGCTCATTTCTCAATGACTTCTTTTTTCGTTTTTTTTTTCCACAACGAGCGACGGTAAACGGTGAATAAACCCAAAATATATACCACATGCCCATGTGGTCTCCGGTTATCGCAACAAGTGTGAGATGGCGTTAGTGGTTCCACCATTTTCAACAAATCATCCTCAGTTTTCAACAACCGAATTAACATCACGGTATGAAACAATTAAATTATTCATTCGATGGGAGATAATAATATTTTAAATTGTGATTATGTATTTCTAAAAACAGCAAATCTATTATCTACTCAAAACTTCATCTTATTCCCGCTATTTTTTGAGGTAGACCCAAATAAGAAATGGCGGAGTTAATCCGGCAGCTCGGTTCGTGTGCCATCTTGTCGCTGATGTTTTCGTGTTAACTAAAGGTACAGAATAATGAAGTAATTAACGCATAATAATAATAACAATAATTATCAGCAATAACGGTGCAGTTGATTATCTTTAAACTGATGAATTACAATATTGCAAGTTGTACGCGACGGAAAAATTATTTTTTTGAAAAGCAAAACTTGAATTCATATTTCAATAATAAATACGCAATGCTGATTTTACGTACGGTTGTGGAATTGTGAAAATTACAAGAGTTACATTACGAAATTGATCATTACCGACTCATTGATAAGTAAGTAAGATGGCGGTTGTGTCATCCAGAGCCGTCTTGAGTTTCCGAAAATGAATTTAAAGTGAATTTATTTAAAAATTCGTGGTACGGAAGGAAATTTGGCATGACCTTGAGACCGTGCAAACCGCGGCCTTTTTCATTCAACACTAATGAGTGATGGGTAATTTGAGATCTTATTATTATATATAAATATGGTCATTAGATATGATCTGTTTTGCTATTAGATTATTTGTTAAAAAATTGATGGGCTCAAATGATAAAATGAATAACGGTTCATATTACCTCTATTGGGATTATATAAATATTTAATTACTTTTTGAATAATTCATTATGATAATGCATGCATGGGGATTGCAATTCGTTTCAAGATTTCGTCAATTATGCGCGAGGGGTTTTTTAATTCGTTGAAACAGTTATGATAGGGCACACCCTCTGCCTCTTTAATCTTTACATCACGACTTTTTATAATTAATTTAGAGCAATGCAGCTCTACCTATTAATGCACGTAGAATGGTATTTATGGTTTAGTGGACACGTCATAATGGGTTGTTCAAGTTATAAAAGCAGAATCTTAAGTGAAACCATGAAAAAATGGTGAAAACCCCTGGGAAAATTGTGGAATTTTAACCGCTCAACGATTATTCGTGGATGGTGTAATTTTAGTGCAGGAAATACCGCTGCATTGCGCTTCATACTGTGGAATTTTTTTGCTTCACGTCGAGGAAGTAATAAAAAAGAGGGATTCTAGTTGACGAGAAAAAAGTTATGACAAAAGAGAAAGAGAACAAAAAGTAGTAAAGCTAAACTGTTTCTGATAATTTTTCCGTAAAGTAATGTGCGAATAGAAGAAATTAATTCTTCTTTGTGATGATGAAAAAACATCAAAGGAGAGGATTTATTAATAACGCAGACGCGTGTTATTTTCCAGGCAACTCTGTCAACTCGAGGAGAAACTTCTTTTTTTATAATTACAGCAAAGCGTAATGATAACTTTAGCTGCATCGACGATACTGTGCTACATTACGCAGAAAAAGAAAAAAAATTAAATTTTCCCAATGGCACAATGACTGGCCGAACGAGGTCTGAATTAAAAATTATTTTTTAATAGCGAGCATTCTTCACTCGGGAATATAACTTTTACCCTTTTTTCCAACGCAAAAACTTACACGAAGAGAAATATTTAATAAAAATTACACGTCTTTTGTGGTTGTATTAGAAAATTTTCCGCAATTGTCATAATTTCTATTTATAGTCACAGAATTTTTCTGGTTTTCTTAATTCCGTAATTTTTATGTGAATTATCTGTGATAAATGACGATATAATAAATTAGGATAGAGTTCCGTAATTTTTACCAAATATTTCCCTCCACACTGAGAGAAATATTCAATAAAAATTACGTGTATTTTCCGTAATTCTGGAGCGAAATGTGGTTCTCGGAAATTTTGCGGAACTGTCACGTAATTTTTATCTAACGTCGCGGAATTTTTTCGCGGTGATCCGTAATTTTTATCTGAATTATCGGTGAAAAATAACGATACCGTGACTTAAATTTTAAAATTTTTCGAATCAACTCCATAATCGGTAAGTGAACTGAAAGTTCCGTAATTTTTACTAAATATTTCTCTCCGTGCATGTACAGACCCAGGGAATATTTTTTCAACGGCGGTATCACGAGTTTTAATTATTTCATGTTGTTACCGGGCTTGGCGAAATGTAAATACAATAGAAGCAATAGAGCTCGAGACAACGAGATACACGACAGAGTGAAGATTCGCTATGTTGGCCAGTCATGGTCCAACGTGAACGTCGCTCCGACGATCGTATGCATATGCAAATTCAAACTGAACAGACCTCTGCATTTGTGGCCTTCTCCAGTGTTACACCCCCTCTTTGCCACCCACTTCACCCCATAACCATTTCTCACAGCAAGGACCTGTGCCCCAATCGCGTTATTCCTGCCTAGTGACTTCTCGACCAAACCTGCCGCGAATATTACTATTTGATTATTTATTATCCCTCGCCCACTATTTATTCATTTTATTTCACTTCACTGACCCCAATTTCACCCCAATCTCACTGCCATTTTCGTAGTTCATAAGATTCCTCTGGCAATCTCATCATGACGGTCGTAAATTGCAACCTATTTGGAATTTACGTATTTCGGGTACAGGCTGGAAGACCCGCCTTGAATACCACGAGGTGATTTCAAACTCTGTTGACCAAATCACCACTTCCGTCACTTAGGCTCCAGTAGTTCAACTCCACCTACAGTCAGACCCGTTTATTACACATTCATCCAATGGAAGATTATGAAAATTCACCTGGGAATTGAGTGATGAACGAGAGTTTTCACAGTTTTCTTCACAATCGACTATTTATCATTCCTTTTTTCATATTTGTTACTAGAAACAAAGTGTCAAGTGGAGAGAACGAATAAATTTATTCCTCGCTGGCTCTCAATCTCAGGAAAATTTCCAACTATTAAAGAGAACGGAATAATTGAATCCGATTGAAACTCCAAATTAATTGATATTTAATTGAAATAAAAGCTGAAGGCGATTATATTTAATCCTGCAGATTATCCCAAGGTTTATTCCCCCAGAAATGTAAATAATTAGAGGTAGAAAAACAAGTAAAAGGAGAAGAGAGTAAAAACGACATTCTGTATGCCGATGCAGTTGTATCGCAGTTTATCCCAGGTTAGCAGTCAGTGGCAACATACCAATTAGCCGTTTTGCATGGCAACTCAGCATGCACAGTTGGTGTCGGATGCACATTTTCTTCTTAACGTAGAAAAAAAAAGAAAAAAACAAGGCCCCAGGGACAAACACCGAGGTGAAAAATACAGGAATAAAAAGAATAAAGAGCAACAGCGAAAGAAGAAGAACAAAAACTGTGAGAATGAGCTACAGTACAGAGTCTCAGGCGACCTCTCAACATGATAGATAACGTCGTAATTCATAAAGCTACGTTACTAGGTCGTCATCCTTTTGGTGGATATGGTGGTGGATATGAGGAAAGTGGGCACGACGGCTAATTTTATAAATCGACCAGTTTCCCTCCGTCGGGATTATCTGTTGCATTTTTGATAATTATTATCGGTGATGTAGCATGGAAAATGGGTGAAAATATGAAATTATTACCGCGAGGAGAAATTTATGGGTGAGAGTTATCGAATAGCGATAGCTGATGAATTAATTCATGAATGTGATGAGAGAATAGGAGCTGAACCTGTCTACTTATACCGGCAAATAGTCGAAGGGCTTTGGAAGATATAAATTAGCGTGGGAGTTTTGGGTCGAAGGTATTGCATTTAAGGGTAGTTGAAAATGAAGGGTGATAAATGGCGGCGTTTGCGCGTGACAAGCTTAATTCACTAGCCTCTTACTCTCTGTGTATATTGTTGAAAGGTTGAGAGAGGAAGAGGACTGTTAAAGTCACCAAGGATTGTGCGCATAGAGGAATAGAGAGAGAAAATGGGGAAGCAGTCTATGGCAGATGCTATCCTAAATTCGGATTACACCATCAGGTAATCCGATTGCAGATATTGCACGTGGAGAGCTCTTGATACCAATGGGAGTTCTATTAGCCCTGGGGATTGATACATACCAATCATAGTCTCAAATTTTTCATTTTTATTACTCATGACACATATCATTGCGGAATTTTCATTGGAGACTACGTTCAAGTGCAGATAGTGAAAATAGAATTAACATGGAGAATTTCCAAAATAATTTGGACTCTTTCGATTCGCTCGGACGAATAAAAACTCGATGGCTCATTTTTTGACGTTTTCAATCCCCGGAATTATCTGAAATTCTCGCAATTTTCCGTGGCTTATCATGAATTTTATTATTCAAAAGTACTCTTAACACTAACTGATCCCCACATCGGAATTGCAAATGATCGATTGAATCGTCGCCCTCAGTATTCAACTTGAGATGGTATATATATGGCAGTCCCATCCCAGCGACTAATTTGATTCTGTGGAAGATCAGGGACTCGATTATTCCGCGTGGTCGAGCCTCGGTTGCTTGGGTGTGCACCACTTTCGTCACTTCTCACAAAGTACCTACTTTATAGGTACTCCCAATACTCTTTCCTTCGAGCCCACATCTAATGCCCCATCAGCGATAAATTTCCAATAATCTTTAATATTCATGATTATCCAGAACCGTTAAACACCTGTCACCCAGTGCTGAAGGGATACATAATCTCAGGGTCGAGTACTGTCTAAATCCGTCTCTTGTGGGCTCATGTTTCCCTCGGTATATCACCTACAGCAGTCTCATCGGCATTATCATCATGAATATTCACTCTTCAAGAAGCATGCATCCTCCATCACAGGCAGTTGAAGGATTTTCACGTAATCTCCATTGTCATATATAATGCCACTCGAACAAATTTCTGGCGATTCTCCTCTATCGTATCCTTTCCGCTTTATCCTCGATCAATTTCACTCAAGACGTTCAATCCGTATTTTATAAATTCATTAACTCATTTTCCAATTAAGTTCCAATCATTTCAGGGCAAGTACATTTTCTCCGCTTGTTAAAAATTTATTTCTACGAGTGCTCAAGCTTTCTTAGGACTTGCAAGTTTCGTTCCCCTGGAACGAAAAAAAACCCAACTTTTGCAATTTAAATAACGCAATATTTAATTCGTATATATCGTTTTTTTATTATTCACGCAGTATATTGGATTAGGTCATAGCTGAAGCACAAGTTGTAGAACAAGTTTATGTTTCTGTGATGATTAAAAGTTCCTTTAGCCGGGTATTATTGACACAGGTGAATGTAAACAAGCGCTAGATGCATCTAAGAAATATTTGAAATTGTCAGAGGTAGAGGGAGAAAGAGAGTCTGTCCAATTAGTGACAACACGTTTGTGCACATATTGTTCACTGGGGACAGAGGACAACTGGTTGGTTGAATAAGAGTGGACGAGTAAAGGGTGGGGAGGAATGAGTTGAGGGGTGAGTGAACGAGGTTGAACGAATGAAGGTGAAGAGGGTTAGACATATACCTAAGGCCCTGGTAACGAATTCTGGACACGTATGAGCCAGAGGTGAGTACGAATGTATCCACCAGGAGAAATGAAGAAAAGACATTTCTATATTCTATACATTCGCTGAAAAGAGACTGGTATCGCTGGTAAGAAATGGAATATATATGGTAGTGATAGCAACGATTTTTGGCTACTGCTTTGTGCTTTCCTTCTTTTCCTGTATCACAGATTCTCATCCACAAGGAAATCCAAACTTACCCCACTAACACTTCATTTTTTTTTTCTACCATTTTTTGTCTGGCGACTCTCCACTTCTTGAGTCTTTCTCATTCATAGAGTCACAAGATCCCCTAGGAAAAGCCTGTCCTTATGGGGGAGATAGTGTCGATATAGTTGGGGTGGAGGAATATATACCGAAATTCAACGCCTTAGGAAGATATTCCTCAAAATACGTACATGTCACGTGGAATAAACAGAGGGCATTGTGCAAATTCAATTTTTCCATTTGTTTCTTCAAATAAATGTTTCATTTCTTTGCTACGATTGGTTTATTTTATGGGATAAATATTTTTTTATTTGTTCGATAATCCGAGTTCTCAAGCAGGAATGAATTTTTATACTGAATTAATGTATAGAGCAGGCAAATTGTTCGGGAAAGGAACTGTGATGAATAGGAAAGAGAGCGATGAGAAATGTTTCATTGAGGGGATATTTCTTCTGCCAAATGATGTAATTAAAATCTTTTTTGTGTCATTCAAATGCTCAGTGAGTGAAACTTTAAAATGTTGAATGAGTGAGGAGAGAGTGCTTTATATTGAGGGAACTAATCGGCTAAAAAGGGTTTTGCAGTAACGTTTCTTATTGGTAATGCTTCCATACCTCCTGAAAACGCACTGGAAACGTCTTTACGTTCAGTGCTACTCGGCTTTTTCGGTAATATCTACAAATTGGATTTTTATTCCAGTGGTATATTGAGGGTGGAGCTTTCCACTGATGACTATAGCGGTTTGTGATTGACGGAGGTACTGAGACTCCAGGAAGTGATGGCACGGATAAGAATAGAATAAGTTGTATAGAAATAATTGATAGTTGTCTATATCAGCAGGGTCTTTAATTTTGCAAGTTTTTTTTTGGAAGCAGTCCTTTTGGTAATCAGTCCAGTCACGTAGATTCGTAAACTTCATTTCCACAAAAGCCACTGGCTAACAAAGCATGACATGCGAAATAAAGGAATAAAAATTATTCTACAAATAAATGTAAACCAATAGCATTTGCCAATGATATTATAATACTGTAATATTTAACAATTAATATTGTATTATCTATTTATATTGGCATTTTTCACTGAGTTCAATTAACTAGTCGGTGAATAATTTTTGCAATTATTAATTAGTGGTGGATAAAAGCCGAAATAAGTAATCTGGTTCTTGCACATTGTCCACTCACTTTTTGTCTGTTGATGGCTTCTCGTAACCTCCTCACCCTGGTTTTTTAGTCTTCTTTGTTCCACTTGGACACTCGACCTTGCCTCTCAACCCACCCAACACCCAACATTCCCCTTACTCCCTTTGTACTACTCATCCTCCCCACTTGTTATACTTTTTCATCTTTCCACTGAGTTTCACTTCACATCACCAAAAGAGCTGTTTTGTCTTTTCGATAGTTAGTGACATTTCCCTTTTTAAAAAAAGCAGGTAACGTTTTTTGTAAGCTTCTTTCGGTGCATAGCGAAGCTATATATATGTATAATGTATAATATAATATAATATACCATTTTTATAAAATAATTATTTGTGTAAGAAAAAAAATATTGTATTTATATCGATATTAGTCCAAAAAAGATTGAATTTAATTGAGGGATAAAAATAGAGGTTTTTTCATTAGGGGTAGATGGATATCCTCCATCGTGAAAATTCCCGGGGAAACTCGTGAGTTCTGAGTAGGGAAAACATTTCAGTGAATACCTCCTCAATTCTCATGCTCCCCTGATACTTTTTGAAAAATTTTAAATTTTTAAATTTCCGTGAATACTTCCTCGGGTTTCATGTTCCCCTGATACTTTTTAAAAAATTTCGAATTTTCACATTTCAGTGAATACCTCCTTCATTTTCATACTCCCCTGATACTTTTTTGAAAATTTTGAATTTTTCAATTTCAGTGAAAACCTCCTCAATTGTCATGCTCCTCTGATACTTCTTCAAAAATTTTGAATTTTTCAATTTCAGTGAAAGCCTTCTCAATTGTCATGCTCCCCTGATACTTTTCCAAAAATTTTGAATTTTCACATTTCAGTGAATACCGCCTCAATTTTCATGCTCCCCTGATACTTTTTCAAAAATTTTGAATTTTGAATTTCAGTGAATACCTCCTCGATTTTCATGCTCCCCCGATACTTTTTCAAAAATTCCGAATTTTCAAATTTCAGTGCATACCTCCTCGATTTTTATACTCCCCTGATACTTTTTTTAAAATTTCGAATTTTTCAATTTCAGTGAATACCTCCTCGATTTTCATGTTCCCCTGATACTTTTTCAAAAATTTCGAATTTTCAAATTTCAGTGAATACCTCCTCGATTTTTATGCTCCCCTGATACTTTTTTAAAAATTTCGAATTTTTCAATTTCAGTGAATACCTCCTCGATTTTCATGCTCCCCTGATACTTTTATAAAAATTTCGAATTTTTCAATTTCAGTGAATACCTCCTCGATTTTCATGCTCCCCTGATACTTTTCAAAAAATTTTCAATTTTCCAATTTCACTGAATACCTCCTCAAATATCATGCTCCCCCGATACTTTTCCGAAAAATTTTTCTAATCATTAAATTTTTCCATTAACTGAAGAATCTTGAATATTCATGCATGCCTCGATTGCGACGAAATTCCAAAGCTGAGATTTTCATAGTCACCCGATAAATCTCGACGGCTGTTCGAAATAGACACATTAATTGCCCATTGTTTTGCAGAGTATATAGATGCGCGCGCACATCGCAATCCCTTCTGCAAACCTCTTCTCCAGGAGGCACTCGCTCAACAACTCAAGACAATTGTCGATAGGCTTATGCGGTAATACTTGGTAATAATTCATTGAAAGACTAGTAGTTAAAAGAGAGAAATAGACCCCGACGGGTCTAGATCATTAATAGACATTTAAGATTATAGTGAAGTTGAAGTAGAAATGGCAATATGCATATATACTATATAGTAGGCGAAAATATTCTGGGGGTAGATAGATGATAGAGCGAATTACAAAATCTCATTCGTCGAATGAAGACGACAGTATATGCGTTGACAGAGGGGTTGATAGTAGGAAATGCTCAAGGGGTGGGGGGTTGATGTTAGGAAAAGCTCAAGGGGTGGGGGGTTGATAGGACTGAAGGCGACAGGAAAATGCAACGGATTCAGTCACCGCCCGGTTCTCGGCGCGCAACGTATTCCGCGCTCTTTCTGCTCACTCCTATCTCACATCGAAAAAAATATCCATTCACCCCTAACTTAATAAAATATATTCATATCACCGTATCATACCCATTGAAAATAGTGCCGTCTAAATACTTTTTAATTCCCCAATTCAATCTTATTCTATTCTATTATTTATTTCCTTTTTCTCCTTCGTTTGGATTATATCACTTGCTTATGCGATTTTATTTGTGACCGGATCGCGATTTCATTATTTTAAGCGTCTAGTGTGACGGATTAAATACTGATTATAAATTTCGTATGGAATTATCTAACAGTGAACTGTGAACTTTTTGTGAGTGAATTGTGGATGACATTAAGGACAACTATTGGGGAAACAATGTGGCATGATAGTTGAGGGTGAGTCCTAGATAATTAATCAATGACTTTTTAAATGATTAGATATTGAAAGTTAATTCGCTGGGTAGGCGTAAAGAGCGGATGATTACTTTGTAATCATAACAATCCTGAGATGTCATTAAATTATGTGTTTTGTATAATGGGGCCATTTGACAATCGACAGAATGCGAAATTATAATTGTTGTTGAGACGGTAGTTTCCCGTGGAAATTCAAGTTGTGCGAATTTGGAAACTTGGTTGAGATGCTTCTAGCTTCCATTCTCTGCTAGGCGATAGGGGAAAGATAATTAATTTATCACAAGGTGCATAGTTGGTATTGCACAAGCAAGTTGCACTCCGCGGAGTTCTAACTGAATTTATACTGCATTCAAGAAATCAAGTGATGGCTTATGTCGGAGAATACCAGGAATAGATTAAAAGTAGAAATATTTCTCGACGTTGACTGCTATACATTACGAAATTATTCGGGAATAAGTTTCTTTTGCGAGGAAACGTTTCGTGGTTGAGAGTTCCATCCAAGTTCGTTCTCTCTATTCAGTTCCTTTCCGTGGGTTACCACCAGAAAAGTCCAGCCAAAACGTCCCAAGGAGAGAGAAGGACCGACATTCGCCATCGCGATTTATCGCAAATTTTTCATTTATTACTGGCTAAATCTAGTGGAAAGTGAAGAAAGCGAAAAGATCAAACGGAGATTTTCTTTTTTATTTACATTTTTTTAGATGAATAGAGGAATTGAAACATTGGAAAAATAAAGCCGAGTCTGGATGGCACTCTACTGGCTTCCGGTCACTTAAAATTGCCTCGGTTATAATTCCTTCTTCTATTACTATTATTTATTCTTTCTTGTACAATGCCGGATATTCCGGATATTGTCTGGATTCTTTCGTTTTAGTTTTTCTTTACTCCAAGCTCACTACTTCTCTGTATACCCCCGAGTGTACTAAAGGAATGCCACAAGTCCCACCAAAGTTCCAGCGCACAACAGTGTCTGTTGGGACGGCCCTTATGTTGTTTCTGTTTTTTATTATTCTATTCCTTTTTCACCGACTTGGTTTAAAGTTGCGTATTTCTCTCTTACGACACTCCCTTTCATTGCCACTTCCTCTCCACCGTTTTATAGAAGCTTTTCCTTCTATTGTCACCGATAAAACGCAGAATTTTGTTTTGTGACATTTTTTTCTTTTTTTTTTCGCCTTTTTCGGTGGCAGCCAAAAGCGAAGACAATGTCTTGTGGTATATTTTTGCAAATTTCGTGGAACTGCTGAATAAAAAGATGAGTAGAGAAATGAGTGGTCTGATTCCATTTGAACTCGAGCACTTATTTCATTATTTTTTGTTCACTTTGTCGAAATTTTGCTTTTCTCACTTGAATCATCCAAAACTTTCTCTCCGCACTTCTGGTGTCCGCAAACTTTCCAATTAAATTCTGGGTAGGAATTCATCCAATTACAATTTCACCTAATTCAAGTGGTTCGATAGCTTTTGCTCTCATCTCTTTTTATATATCTGTAATTTCTGATATTATTGATTCTTCGCGTGTATTAGTTCCGTCTCCTTAGACATCTCAATTTCAGGAAACTCGGGGGTAGTTTATAGGTTTCAGTGACTATTGAGTTTTACTCTCGAGTGATCATCGTCTGTGTAACTTGTCAGATTGAATGAATGGCAGCAGTTGATACTCGACTATTCCAAGTTAGATAGGCAAATATTTGGGGATGACGACCTGCGCGAATATCGCATTTCATATATAATAAAAACTTGACACACTGGCTCGATGTTATGAGTGCATGAAGAGTATGTTGCTGTACTGACTAGGCATACCACAGAGCCATTCCCACAATTCTCTGGCTAAAGCTCTCAAATTTTTCAACTTTATTTTCACTCTTTTATTATTTTTTATTCCCGCCAGTGCTACATCCTGAAAAACTTTTGCAAAATAAAATATTGATGCCCGTATAGTGGAGTCCTGCGGTCTCTCGTTCGTTTTATCTGTGAAGCTCTCTCTTCAACAGTATATTCTGGGAAAATATCAAAACTATGAAAATAAGTGGTGATCATAAAGTCTCAAGTTTGTCCCGTAGTGTTTATCTGCCCGGGGGGCTCGACCCAAGGTTTATACTGCATACTGCTAGGCTAGTCGTAGCTATTTCGATCTATTTATTTTTGTGAAAAGGAAAAAATCTGTTGGAAGACCATTACAGAATATTTAGCCCCTATCTCTTCAAGAAATATCAATTATCCTGTTTACACTCGCTCTATGGAAATAACCGGACTAATATTTTTTTTCACGCTATAAAATAAATAGAATAATATAACACCACCATAAACATTGCTATGAGCATTCCTGCTCCCCAGGAGTCCGGAATAATAGAATGGTTTTTTTTTCTTTCCAGAAAAAATATGATTTATGGATAAAAAAAAAAACCACTGCTGATGTCAAGATTTTCTTTATTTCAACGCGTGGAAATGCACTTTTCATGACACTGTAAAAAACAATGTATACACGCGCTTCTGTAAATCTTTGCTGAGAGCTGGACTCCGGCCAGACTTTTTCTTCGTCTTTTTCTTTTTCAAACAACTCACAACTCGATTGGATCATTGTCTCTGTTTGTTCAATGCTCTAACCTCTGGTTGGAGTAGCTGGGAGGCACTTTTCGATGGTTTCTAACAAGTCCAATATATCCTGCAATCTTTGTTAGCTTAATCTTTTAAATTACGGGAACGAACGAAAGGGTTGGAGTAATGAGAGAAATTGCTGAACCTAACGCGGTTCATTAATTTTCACTAAATTTGACATTTTGGTAAATATATGTTGGCAAAAGTCGTATATTACTTCTGCAACTCATACTCGGGACTAATCAACGTGTAACAAATTTCAGAACCAAGCCTATTCAGAAAGTTCCTGGCGTTCACACAAATTTTCCATCCCCCTCTCGACCACTGGTGCCCTGGAAAATTACGCGTTTCCAAGCTGCCACTGTGTTGGCAAATGAAATCGTACAGTATAGAGTGTAATGGTCACGCTAGCTATTATTCAGTTGAAAGTCAACATGAATGAATCGAAACGATAAATAATGAGGCTCCAGTTCCAATCTGGCTTTTGGTTATGCGAAAAAGCCACTTTGATGCATTTTTGATGAGTGCAAATTTTCAGCGATTGAAAATAACTGCAGGATTAGCAATTCAATTAGTAACTACTCATCCCACTGAGTCCTTGTAGGGCCCAATAGATATTCTCATCAATTATACCAGATCCATCAGCAAACAAATAAATTATTCATTACCATGAAAATTTTTGAGAAGTCAAATCAATGCCGAAATTTTACTGAGAAATTCTTCTGATGTTTCTGATGATTTACGGTGGATGACAAATTTTCGTCCAAGCCACAGAATTTCCGGGTACGTCTGACGTATCTACAGGACAATATCGGTGTCCACTCTAGTGGAAGGCTCATGCAAGGCCATGTTTGTAATTCGACCGCAAGAATTGCACCGGAGTTATCCGTGCAATTCGTCCCGGCACTTGTCGATTTTCACGGAGTGAGGTTTCTGGGTTTGCCCTCATCCTCCACTCTACCCTTATTTTCACCCTTCTACCCCTGGTGAGCGTGAAACTACGCGAGATACGAGCGCCCCTTGATTGCAAAGTTGGAGTCTGGCCACATCGCCGGAAGCTGTGCGACGCCTTCGAGTTAGTTCTCACCAGCTCACTATTTTCTACATCTCTCTCTATTTTCATTTGGTTAGTATCCCATAACTTTAACTTCCTACCGAATCCGTGCTATCACCATTTTTCTCTTTAATTCCCCCAATTTTACCCCAAATTTTAAATCTCTCGTTGTACCATTCATCGACAATCACTGATTTATCAATACTTTTTACTCATTAAATTTTCATAATTCTAAATAAATGATAATACTGGGATTTAAACGGATATGATTTGAGTGTGAAAAAGGGAGCAGAGGTAGTTGTCACTCTGTGAAATAAATTGTCGATAAGCCGGTTGCCGTTTTGGAGGCGCCTGGTGCCCATATTTTTCGCGGTCAACTCGACCGATTAAGCCCGCGGCTTTTCCCTTCGGATATCGAACAATGCATCCACCAAAAGTCTATATGTGATTTAACCCTACGTCATTCTTTCTTCGTTCACCCTTTCATTTTTTCTCCACCCTTTTATTTCCTTCACCCTCGCACACTCGTATTGTTAACGTGTTCACTATTTTGGGCTTCTGCCAGATAAACTCGAATAATACCATCTTCCCACCCTCTCCCTCCCCTACCCTCCAAGAGATAAGGACGATATTCACTCATCCGGATCCGACAAATTCATCCTCCCGAGCTAAACTCAACTCGTAAATATTTTCAAGCCTTCATGTACCTCTAAGTTAATGCTCCCTCCGGATTAATAAAAAATCTCAAATTGAGGAATTATAACTACAAAAAAAATCAGACGAATTATTTGAGTTTTACGTAATCCATGGGAATATCCGTTATATTTTACGCGTGCGGGTGGAATAATAATAAAATTCACTGGGGAATTGATCGTCCAATGGAGCGGATGGAAAATAAATGAGAATTGAAGAAGTTCGTTATATGTCAGAATTGATTGAACGATGGGCTGGCGAGAGAGAGTGGTGGCGGATCATAAGACAGTGTCAGAGTTTATCTCCATTCACTTATATTTTTTACAGAACTTCGGATGTATTAGGCACTTGAGATAGTTCTTTCAGTTCTAGCGTAGCCGTGTACTCGAACAGTTGGTTATCAATTCTGGCTTATAATGATAATTAAAATACTCGTCTTCACTTTCATCTGCAGTATTTCATGGGTAAGTTGGATTATATTATTTATAATCCATCATCATTTCGACTATAATCGTTATCCATGTGCAATTATCAATAAATAATTTTGAGTTTAGACTGGGGATTTTGTCGATGCAAAACCTCCGAGTATATGTCCTGGGGTACCGCACTACAACATTGTTTCACCTCACGGTACGTCAACGATTAGTATTCCTAAAATTACTGATTAGTAATACATGATTATTTTTTTCATTTTTATTTCCATCCATTTTTTATTTTCGGCGGAGAAGATGCGATCGTGCAGGAGTTGCAACGCCGTGGTTTCGTATGTATTAGAAATGAATCTTGTAATTTATTTTTTATAATATACGAACTGAAATTATTAATATTTCAGAATCTGGAGAACAGTGAACTCGATAAACTTAAAATACTCCAAATATTCAGTTTTAATGCTGCAAATGAAGAAAGGGGTTTAAAAATTGTCCATGGATACCTGCAGTGCGTAGATGAAGGTATTTATCAATTGCCACGTACACACTACGCTGTAATTAAATTTTTTATCATTTTTTAGTGATATCGAGAGAAATCCAGGAAAACAAATACGAGGCTTACCTCGATTGCCTGAATAAAAATGATAATGCTAGACTTTTATTTGCGCACTGATGCCTGATAAGTGTTACTAGAGAAATTGTGAAACCAACAATAAAGAATTAATCTCGGAATTTCCTGGGGAGTTATCTGGGAATGCCGTACGAAGATACAGCATTCAATGTTTATTTAACCATTTCATGTCGTTACGAAAATGGAACTTTATCTGTTAATTGTGTCACGTATTCCAACAGATGTACTAGATTGTAATTACGTAAATATTGAAAGCTGGACCATTTGGGTGTTCAAGAAAATGTATTCGTCTCCGATATTTCCTCAATTTAATGATAATTGATGCAAATGATAGTCCACAACATTTGTTCTAGATATAAATTGAATAAACACTCAAAACAACTCAAGTAATTAGATGTACTTATTTCTATTCTTTTTTTTATTCCTTAATTCACAATGATATTCAAAGATTGCACACCTTGTTAAAGAATTTAATTATGAAAACCGCAAAAAAAGTAATTGTGTAATGGAGTCATTCAAAATGTTTGCAAGGTGTTCACCCTGGAACCCACGGTTATCCGATGTACTTAGAATTTTCAAAAGTATGGGATGTAAAAATGAAAATTCCGTACCCTGGAGCTGGTACACCCGAGATGCAATAAATGGGTCACTTACGCTGATGTTAAACGAGTGATTTAACGTGATTTAATGCATGAAAAACGCTGTAAAATTTTTATTTTCGTTATGGAACAGTGCGGCAGACCTTGCTATCTCAATAAATTGCCTTCGGGAGAAAACTTCTGGGGCACAAAAGGGTATTTTTTTTTTGGCGGCGAGGGGGAGGCTAGGGGGCGGCTATGCATTTTTAAAAGGTAATCCCAGGAGCTCTTGACGACTGTTTTTCATCGAGAGTAGTGATGGGGGAGGTGGAAAAAAACTCTGACCTCTGAATACACACGTAGAGATATAAAATGCGTATGTATATTTTTGGGTTATAGCCGATATCGGATTATATATGACACGATATACCATATTTATGGATAGTCGGGTGCTACCCCTGACACTTCACGCTCGTTAATCGATAATACCTCTTGATGATTAATAGTGTGCGAATGCCGGAAAAATGCATCAGTTCAAATCAAATGGTTTTTCACGTATCAACGAGATATATTATGATTTTTGTTGACTAAATGTTTTCCCGTTTTTAATACTTTCTCAGAAGCGAAGATATTTTTTTTTCAAGCACTTTCAATCACAGTTATTCTAATATTTTGTCACTTACTCTTTGCATTTTCGTCCCCCATGTGGACTTATGACGTAAAAGTTTGGAAAGTTGGTTTGAATTTGTCTAGTCCAGCAGGACTGAGTGGAAATTGGAGTGGAATATATTATTGACTGAATGCATTACAAGGTTTGTTTTGTTCCTGGTAGTAAAACTTGGTGGAGTGGGCTTTTTTTGATGATGTCCTCAATCCTCCAGGAAAATTTTTCAAGCTAGAGATTACTTGCGAGAGGTTCGCTTGGTTAACTTACCACAGAAGGTTGAGTTCTTAGACTCGTGAAAAAGCGGCATTTCAAAGGAACATGCCAAACGTTAAAGAGAATTGAGGATGGAGATTGAAAATGCTCTGTATAATGTAATGAAGTCCCCATTGATTCTCCAACGAGGCTTTGGGCTTTCAGCAATTAAAATCCGGAATAGTGACGCTCGAAGTTGAAATTCACCGGGCAAATAATTCACTGTCAGCTAGTCTTGATTTTACGATGGTGGCATTTTCTCCAGTTAATGTAATAGAGATGAAGATATTTGTGAGAATTCGACTGAACTTTCTAATGCAGCTTATTTCATCGACCCATGAACTCGATGTTGCAATTTTCTTCAAGATGTACAGTACCACCTATGGTGTTCTCCCAATCGTGCCACCATAAGATTTCCCCGGGGTCACATGCATCATCTGTACGGGTGTAGTAACCAGCTAACTGTCCCACCAGGGCAAAAAAGTGTAAAGCCCCAGGTTACTTTGTTTCTCTAGCCCTCGAGGATGTGGTATCTCCGTCGACCCAGGCGATATGCTCATGTATCAGGAATGCTGTGACATTACCACACGGTGTTTCCCCTCCCCCAAGTGTTAGACAAATGCACTCGACAGTCCAGACAGGTGAGATCCACCTCTTCTATAATTCATCATTCGAACAACACAATAAATTCGAAATACGCGACATACACTGAGAGAAATATTCAATAAAAATTACGTGTATTTTCCGTAATTCTGGAGCGAAATGTGGTTGTCGGAAATTTTACGGAACTGTCACGTAATTTTTAACTAAAGTCACGGAATTTTTCCGCGGTGTTTCGTAATTTTTATCTGAATTATCGGTGAAAAATAACGATACCGTCACTTAAATTTTTCGAATCAACTCCGTAATCGGTAAGTGAACTGAAAGTTCCGTAATTTTTACTAAATATTTCTCTCCGTGTAAATTGACCGGCAGCATAAGCAGTGGGTGTATTCCACCCCGGAATTTTATACCCCAAGAAAAGATCATCCGAAATGTGCATCCAAGTATACTTCATACTGCCTAAGAAAAGGAGGGAGGTAAAAGGAGGTCAGTGGGATGCGTCGTGACGAACATCTGAAGGAAAAATGAAAAAAAAATATGATAATAAAAAGGTGGCGAAGCTACGGAGTGAAAATAGATCTGGAAGGAGTGAATAAAAAATGAGTACATGCTGTGTGATTCATCCCACCAAGAAATTGTGAAGTGGGGAAGAAGGGAGTTGAGGACCTGAACCACAAGACAAAACTGAATTACGTGTTTTCTACGGTACCACGGAGCTGAACTTTTCCATCTGAAATAAGTATAAATTCAGATTCCGTCGTTGTCGTCCCACGGCGGTACCGTGGGTAAACTAACCACTGGAGCTACACCCTCAAGCACTCGCTATATACCCGGGAATGAGTGAGGAAAGTGCGGGTGAAACAATATGTATCCTTTTTATGCCAGTACTTGAGGAAAAAGTGAGGTTGAGGATAAGGAACATGGACGCCACTCTCTCGGCATATGAATTTCCCAGTATTCTTTACTTCTTCTATCTCTTCTTTATTTCTCTTCTTCTTCATTTATTTCTCTTCTTCTTCATTTATTTGGCTTGCTTCATCCCGTTGTTTATGGTTTTGAAAAAATCATTTCCAAAAATTCATCGGCTACACGGAGAGAAATATTTAGTAAAAATTACGGAACTTTCAGTTCACTTACCGATTACGGAGTTGATTCGAAAAATTTAAGTCACGGTATCGTTATTTTTCACCGATAATTCAGATAAAAATTACGGTACATCGCGGAAAAATTCCGTGACTTTAGATAAAAATTACGTGACAGTTCCGTAAAATTTCCGACAACCACATTTCGCTCCAGAATTACGAAAAATACACGTAATTTTTATTGAATATTTCTCTCAGTGTACTCATTTGATTTTATCTAATCCCGAATTTATCGTTTAATTTTCTGTTTTCACGCGTTTTTATGACTTGATTACGATGAACTACTTTCTTTTTTTCATTTTCTTCATTTTTCAGTCATGACATTTTTTACTTTTACTGCGTCCACAAGATACGCACATACGGTATACACTCTTGAAGCTCTCAAGTAGTGCAGGCGTAATACGAATAGCTTTTCACAACAAAAAAGAAAAATATGCCGTAGAAAACACGCAGTAAACTTGTACTGAGTGTTGCTTTTTTAAATAAACCCTCCTTTATACCACGGAAGAGGAGCATGCCATAAATTAGTTTTATGATATTTCTTCCTTTTACCTTGAAAATTGGATTAATTCGAGGAGCGTATAAACTTTTTCAATGAGAAAAACGCATTTTTCGCGCCAACTTTCTGAATATAATTTAATGAATACAAAGTACTGTCGCTGCTGCATTCGCTATATAATACCATTAAAATGGTATTTATTTTCAAGATTTCCAGCTGAAGATTATGATGGCTGAGAGTCTTACTTATGAGCTGCACCACTTGGTGCACCTCTTGGGTGGGCAATCAATCTTATCGTTCCTCCAATCGAGAGTAGAAACGCTTAGTCATTTGAAAATTTCTGTACAGAAATGCCGAAACAATTGTCCACGGTGCAGAATCGAAAACGAGGAACGATCAGCTACCGTAAAAAAGGTCATGGTTTTTTATCCTAATGGTCTATCCCCTATTCATTTTTCATCCGCCAATTTTACTATTAATTGCTCCAAGATACACATAAAATTATACGTAATTCCTATCAGATTAGTTCGTACGTTCTTCTCTCGCGAATTACAATATTTTAAATTTCTTCTCCGTATCAAGGACTTTTTCCTACACTGTCAAAACGACATGGCTAACCACAGTGTGACCCTTCCTTCACGGTGAGAATTCAATTAGGGTTAATTCTGCCAAAGCTCTCCAGAGACTACTTGCGTGGCTGTTTTACTATCGTACTTTATAGTATTCTGCACAAGCCATACTGAATATAAACCTCAAGATTTATTATTTAAGTTATTACACCTACAAAACCAACTAAATGAGAAGTTTATTATTCACGTAATTCCTTATGCAACTTGAACCCGTGGATTTTTTTAAAATGTCATATACCTCACCTCATGCGCAGTCTTACCAGCAAAATCTTATTTCGTTGTGATAATTCTCCAAGATAATTAATTTCCAGAGCAATTATTTTTAATAAAAATTCCATTAAATTTCAGTACTTGAAATTCAAAATATTTCATACCATCATTGTTATTTATTTATCAATTTCAAATAAATTACTGCGAGGAATGCGTTAATTGGAAATTGATTGATTTTGCCGTTGAATAGGAACCAATCAGGGAAATAATGGAGGGGAATGTGTAGGACGGTTGGGGGAAATAGAAGGCTAATTAAATGGCGTGTTATACGCTAAAAGCTGGTGTCCTAAAGGATTTGAAAGAGGGACAGGGGGGATTAGATGAAAGCGAGTTGTACACGCACATTGTGGCTCAAATGATAGTATCACCGTGGGACAGTATCGTCGTAAAAGGGGTTACAAGGTAGAAAAGTTGAGGTGGGGGTGAAAGAGGGTTTTTGCAAGTGAGCTCTTGCAACCAGCAACAGTCGCTGATGAAATTTCGGTTAAATCGCTTTGAAAATTACAAGGAAATTCCCCAGGATTTTCGGAGGCCAACGGCAAATAGCTATAGGGGGAGGGGTTGGCTGGGATTGAGTGAGTATCGTGGCCATTTGGTATCTGGCATCCAGGCAATTTTCTGTCATTTTCGCCAGAGGGTTAAGGCAAAAATTATTTCACCACTAGTTTAATTGCTTCAGATTTCAAAGAACAAAGGGAGATACCTGAGAGAGACAGAGGTGAAGCCTTTTTTTCTCTCTTTTAATCCTTGAATTAGTAGTGCAAAATCGTGTATCTGGTGGAGAAAATCGACTTCTCGATGGACTTTCATTGTGTAAATGTCCGTAGCCCGTAAAATGATTCTTTCAACGTGGAAAAGTCGGTTGGGTACGGTGTAGTTTTTTTTTTTTCTTCTTTTTTTCACTCCTGCGTTAGCCCCGGAAAAGGCACTTTAACGCTAACGGTAAAGGCTGGCGAGGAAGCCTGGAGAAAGAAGGTAACTCGGTCCCCTCCAACTTAATTTCACCAAAGTACCACGTAGCTGTCCTATGGCCTTGGTATCAATCCGTAAAGTTTTACGATTTTATCGTGACTCTCGGAGCTACGGACCTTGGCTTTTCTCACCCCCTCTCACGTGACAAAGCATAGCCAACCCCCTTATAATACCACAGTACTTGGAGATCTCGTGGAGGCAACCAACGAGAAAGTTCAATCGTAAACGAAAATGTAGCCAAAGTTGGACTCCTCCCAAGGTAATTTCACGTCCGTCAAGACTTCCGCAATCAAATCCATCATCTCACTTTTTAACCATTTTGCGTTATTTTGTTGTATTTTGTGTAACAACGATTTTTAAAAGACATACTCTTTTGTGTTCACTGGCCCTCATTGCGATTTTATAAGTTACTCATATAAACAGTGATGCTACCCGGGTACAAGCGAGTTGTGCATTAAATTATTTCGTAGCTTAATGGAGGAAGCAGATTAATTTAATCGAGTTAGCCTCCTTTGCGAGGGCCAATAAGAAAACCACAGAGCGACGCGCACTTGGCACGCCGCGAGCGAGGATGCCGCATTCATTCGTGTACTCGTGTACTCGTGTACTCGTGTACTCGTGTACCTCTATTATAGCGACCTCTATAGCCCCCAATTTTCGTTTCACCAGCTGCCGACTCTCCGCACCAGGTATAATTCATTTTACCGAATTTCATCCAACTCCACAGTACTAACCAATTTTCAAATATTGTTATGTAATTACCACTGTTTGCTCATTTGCGCGGGAAAATAATGACTGGCGACTGGTTAGATTTTACCATTGACACTCTCATTTCCTCTTGCCTAATCAATTCCGTTGACTATGATACCAGCCGAATTATACCGCAGTGCGTCTCTACTAACGACGCTAATTACGCATGATGATGTCCTCTGATAGCACTTTCAATCCTACGTTTCAACCCCTCATCACGATACGAGACTTTCACTTACTTTTCAGCATCGTTAGGATGATTAATGGATTAATTTTCTTAATGTAATCCGTGGGTTTCTCTAGGTAATTCTGTATAGGGTTGAGCAACGAGTGGTCAACCACTCGATTTTTCGAGTGATAGGAGTTATGGTAGATGATTGGGGAGACGCTAGACTTTATTGGCTGCCGTGTTATGGTTTTTAATGAATATTTAGACTCGTTTTGGTCTTCGGTGATAAAAAATGTGAATGGGGTGACAGTGGAAATTTAGGTTTTAGTTGGGTTTGTATAAGGTGAGTATGAACACTGTTGGTACACACGATAGGAGGTTATTTCCATAGTCGACAGAGTGCAGGGGAAGGCCCGGCTAGTTTACTCCGAAAGCACAGTTGTTTGATGTCGGTGGATTAACGTGAGACAAGGGTAGTTACACACGTAGTTACAGCAACAGTAGTCAAGGTCTCTCTATAGGTATATTTTCACCAATTCCACAGACTCTCCTCATGTACAACGTGGAAAATCGTGGGAATATATTTGGATTTGTCAGTTGTCTGTGTACTCCGACTGTGAATTGCTATTCAACATTTGTTTCTACCCCGTATTTTACCTATTTTTCCATTCTACTGCATTCGAAAGAATCAGACCATCTCTTTAACGAAGCCCAATCGTTTTTTTTTTTCACCATCAGATGGTGCTCTTCGCATTGAAAAATCTCCTCTTTTTTCAATTCCATCTCGAATTATATTAAAAAAGTTTTTTAACAACGTGAGAATGGCAATTGAATAGCAGTTAGAGCTCCACCAAGTTTACTTCCAAATGAAATCGTAAAATGAGTCACAAAGAGATGAAACTTAAATATGAAAATAGTTAGGTACATGAGAAGGAGCCGCGAGCCACTTTCAAACCTTGAAAGACTACGATAATTAACTGGAAAGTGGCAAAGCGTGAAATTTAATGTTCAAACTCCGAGAATAGCCTCAACGAATTCTCGTGATTTAGCATTTGCTCATATCTTTGTCTCCCTCACAAAGCAAAAGCTCGGCTAATGAAATTGAATAATTTTCTGCTTTTTCCCCATCTCAACCCAATCCAACGTAATTAATATCAATTAAATAAATGATATATCCAAGAATGTTATCACTAATTACTAAAGTACCTTTTTTTATCCAACGTTGGGGTAAAAATACTCGTGATCAAAGGCGGAGCGATGATTACTCGGCCTGAAGTTCCTTATAAAGAGCCTTCTCAGTACTTTTTTTTCTGGTCAGTTATACCCACTGTGCTCCATCAAATTACTGTGTATTGCCGAAAGAGAAAAAACCATGTGCATGCGCAAGACGTAGAAATTTATATCACTCTAACGGTCAGTATTACGATGATCTTATGGTCTTTATTCTTGCATTCGTGTACACCAGTTTGCTAGAATTTAATGTTTATTATATTTCATCTCTAAATGCACCCAGTCAACTAAAGTGCTATTTATGCTCTGTGCCATCCTCACTACCCTCATAACCCTCTCCGACATTGTGTACTTACCGAGGGGAATCGTACCTTGTTTAATACCGGCCCATAAACCGGATGTGAGTTAAAACTCCATACTTGACCTTACGTACCCTTTAAATATAAATTAAGACATCCTTTTTGCATGTTCAACAGGTGCGTTATGAGTGCTCGAAAGGGTCGATAAGATCACCATTAGAGAAAAGGGGTGTGAAGGGAGACTCTGTAAGTAAAATAATCCCATTCATACTTCATCAAAACTTTCACCAATCCAAACACATATACACATATATATTCTTCATCCCCTGAAAATTGCCATTCAATATTAACGAATGAGGAAAAAATCCTTAGGAAAAATGGATTTTTTTCGGAGGTTGAACAATCAAATTCTCCCCCAACAAGAACAAAGTAAGGAAACCATGGCAAAATCTGTGGTGATTGCGTGAAAAGACGATAAACCTCAATGGTTGATGATTTATCAAGTAAAATACTGTAATTTTCTGCTGATGGTTTCCTCCCCCTGGAAATATATGTATAAAACATGTTGGAGTATAATAATCCATGGATGAGCCTTGATTTGAAATGAGAATGGACGTCATAGGACCCACACGAGTCGTTTGAGTATCCAGCTTTATTGTCACTGCCTTGATCCCTCTCATGTGTTAGGGGGTGTGAATGTACGCTGAAGGGGGTTGAAATAGCTATAGTTGTGGCAGGGGTGGCAGGGGTGGCTGGAGTGGCAGGGGTGGCAGGGGTGGCTGGAGTGGCAGGGGTGGCAGGGGTGGTAGGAGTAACAGAGGTGGAAGGGGTGGCAGGGGTAGTGGGTTAGTGCTATCGTTTCCTCACACGACGGTAACAGACATTATACATTTTCACTGGCTCATGTTTCTCTAAGAGACCGTGAAAACGTCTAACTCTGTGAGAACGGACGAATTAGCATTTCGATGTGACCACTCAACTGTACTAGCTTTTCCACCCCCCAAATCTTGACTCTTTTATCAAAGTTCGCACATTCACTCCGGCACTTTGGCATTTCACCAAAGTACATTATATACCTCATTATATGGATTGCCACCGTGTGAAATAACTATTGTGCATTTGCACTAAATAACTTCATAACATGTCGTATGACTTTCTTAATTTAGTACATCGTTAAACGGATATGCTTTTGTACTTGACGACCCACCCCTTTTACACCCGCTCTTTAAATAAGAAATTTTCAATGTTTTTGATTGCTCCACACGGAGAGATATATTTAGTAAAAATTACGGAACTTTCAGTTCACTTACCGATTACGGAGTTGATTCGAAAAATTTAAATGACGGTATCGTTATTTTTGACCGATTATTCAGATAAAAATTACGGAACACCCCGGAAAATTTCCGTGACTTTAGATAAAAATTACGTGACAGTTCCGTAAAATTTCCGACAACCACATTTCGCTCCAGAATTACGAAAAATACACGTAATTTTTATTGAATATTTCTCTCAGTGCACGTAATATCTTAGTATTTCCCAATGAAACAATTCCAATATTAATTTGATGTAAAAGGGAGAAAAAAAATGTCGAACATTTGTGGATCATTGCGGAAAGCAAGGGAGGTTGCAGATTATTCTGGTGATATTTAAAAAGGGAAGAAGCCGTGGACTCACGGGAGGTACAAAACGACAAGTCCCTTAAGGATCGAAGACACCGAAGGCACCGTATAAACCTTGTCTATCCCCATGTGCCTACGGTAGAAGAGGGTCCACCCGGATATATCCTGATGACCACGCCTACGCAATAGTGACGCAGTTAATAGCCGGCCAGTAAAGATAATTCAATGAGACGAGTCGATAATGCTCCACGGAGCCAGAAACCCCTCGCCGCTCATGTCTTACGGTAACAGTCAGATATTTGCTCTCTAAACTGTAATTACACTTCCATCCGGAGATAAATATCCCCCGGAGAAATTCATTTCTCCGTGAAAAATGGAAAAATCCCGGCGAACGCGAAAGAAAAATATATCTCAGTACAATGCGAAGAGGAGAATATAAATGGAAATTTTTCTCATCGCTGTCAAGACGATTCATCCAACTCCCATTATCCCTTTCTCTCCTCAAAAAGTTATCGATCATTTGCGGTAATTATCCTAGCGCGACAGGAGAAAACAACAATAATCCGTTCAATCGTCAGCTGTCACGTACAACGTACCCGTACAATCGAATTACTGGAGCAAATAATTCGTTGAGTACATCGAGAATAACCTCCTCTCTGCTGTCGCAGCGTACATAAACTCTATTCCCTTTATTCAAGTGATCTACTGATCTACTGATCTTTATCAAGCTCTAGTCTTCTCCCTTCTCTTTTCATTACTGCACTTCAGCATCATGAGAAGACTCTCTCAACCTACATCAATTATTTTCCATCCTCTCCTTTCAACTTTTTATCCTGGGCAAAACAATAAAATGGAGAAATACAATCTGGTAGTGACGATCATAAAAGCCGGCCTTGTCGATGAAATAACCAGTCTAACGTTGAAAGTTATATATTGCCCTGAAGCTAAAAGTTTTTGCAATTTTTTTCTTTTTTTTTTTGCGTTTGCGCTTTGCGCGGTACCTCCACGGTTTTTACCTCGATCGTTGCACCTTTATTCCGTGGAGCATCTACCCGAGGGCCCAGTCACTTCGAAAAGATGGATCACCGCTTGCTGACCAGCAATGCGCACTCACCATGTTTCACACTGGAAAAGCCAACGTCTCTCTTCAGTCCACTTTTTTTTTCCCCTTGTATTTCTCCACAACGCATTGCTCCCATCTTTTTATTTCATTACATCTCGCTTTTACCGGTAATCCTCCACTCAAATCCACAGAACGTCTCATGAATTGAAAACAGTGTCAAATATAAATCAAATCAATCTCCACCCAATCGAATAATGGAGAACTAATGGAGGATAATTTAATCAGATTTCTACTTCAGCTAAAAGAAAAGTTGGAGAAAAGGAAAGGCGATTAAATGAGCCACAAAATGACTTTAATCAATCAATTTCCTCCTCCTCGGAATGTCTTTTAAATTGGTGATTTTAAACTGATGGGATGAATGAAGCGTTTTAAGTGGATCATTAGAGGGATAATAAAATAATTAATCGATGATAAAAAAAAATGGATTTTTTGCCTGGCGGTTGATTAGAAACGAGTAGAGGTTGCGAATAAAATTGATGAGAAACGAAACAATAGACATTGTCATTGAAATGTTAGGATGTCAAGCGCAACGAATACTGAGCTGGTAGTACAGGAGGTAGTGTCGTATAACTAGGTAGAGAGAGTCAGAATATCCTGCATACACAGCCGGAAGGCATTTGCCGGTTACACGCAAGATCGGCAAGCTGTAATTGTCGCGTTAAATCCGTCGAGTCTCAGTCCCATGACAAAGACACACTGCATCAAACCCACCATTAAAGTCTTGAGAGCAAGTAGTAAAGTCCCAAGCCCTCTCTCTCCTCACCTAGTAAACTCTACATACATCCCCCAATCCTTGACACAACCAGAATTGATCCTGGGGAAATGGTAGTCGCTAGTTTCCTATAATAGCTAACCCGTCCTGCACCAAGGGCTGGGGTAACCCACTCAGTCTAGCTCTTCGAGTTGTCCAACTCCATACTGTATCCAATCGACTACATTTCATGACTATGTTTCGTCGAGTACTCGGTATAACGTACATTTATACGATCGTTTATGTTTTACAATCGTTCAGTGGCTTCCGCAGGCTCAGTGGCTTCAGTGGCTTCAGTAGCTACATTTCAGAACATGCCTTCAGCCTTGATTCACAGCGTTCTTATAATCCGTGTGCTCACTCTCTTGGAAAATTTCAATTTTAATCCAGTAATTTTCAATAGAAGTTGGCCCAGACGGATATACCCTCTTAGCGATCGTAAAAAGAACTTTCTGAGCAGGCGGATCAATTTTTCATTAAAGCTCGACTGGTCATAAAGTAGAAAACAAGGGTATCACGGGAGCTCAAGGCAGTTGTAGTTGTGATGGCCGCTCGTATACTAGTTATTCGATGTTGAAAATGAACGTAATACCCCGATGAACTCGTTACAAAGATATCTATTGGCACTGTAAGGGAGTCGAAAGGGTAGTGTTGTAGTTGAATGCACCTGAGAAAAGGTATGTCGATGCTCGAGATTTTCTGCTTGTGTCGAGGCAATCGCGGTTCGCTCCAATGAAATTCTCTTCCAAAGCTTATTGCAGGGAATTCAGTTCAATACGAGAAAGAAAGGGAATATTAGTGAGAAAATTGTACAAGAGAGAGAGAATAAAATATATCTATCAAGATATATATGTATATATGGACTAGTAGAGAATACGAGCATTGGTACGTTGGTTTCGAGTAGTAGCGGTGCAATATATTGCACGTGTCAGGAAATTCGTTTCTTATCCACTGGTAAATCGCTCGTGCGAGCTTCAAGTTCTTACGGAAACCCGACGTTTGCCAAAGCGAATTCTCGGGTTGCAAACCAACGTCTAGAATTTTACCAATACAAATGCTCAAAATTTTCAGTCTGACAATGAACGAGGGCCGCAATTACTCTCCACTTTGAATAATCCACTCAGAATTACTCGCTTATTAAAACCACTTCAATCAACAGCTTTTAAATCTGACAAGTTTTTCAGTACTAGGTCCATAATTCCCTTCCGTCCATCATTTTCCCTTTTGACAAAATAATTCATTTATAATGATAATGTTATAATAACGACGAGATGTAGAACTACATAATTAACGCTGATGATTGAAAAACTGAATTTATTCCTTAATTACTGCTTATTTATTGAATTTTCTTAATCGAATATTAATTTTTTGCGTGTATATAGCCCCAGAAGAATATCGCGAGATGAAAATAAATTTCGCGGAGGTATTCCATAGGTTTAATAAAAAACAAGGGATGAAAAATCCTGAGCAAAAAACGGGGAGAATTTAATTGAGTTTCGGGTTTCAGAGAAAAGCATCACAGAAGAACGATGGAAAATGGTAGAACAGATTCGTGTGCTTCATATTGTTGGAGATTAATAAAGCATCAGCAGTGTGTTTTGAATTGGAATGTTTAATTGAAAATTGCCAACTTTGCATGATGGCACACACTTGTATTGATTCTATTGAAGGGATATGAGACTGCAGATGAATATATTGTACACCGGGACGATCTCTATTGCATGCTTCCCGTTCCGTTTGCCCAGCGTCCGTTTTCAAGCAACTCCATTCTATTCCATCCCTTTTCCCTAGCCCAATCCAACTGCTCGTCCCACTGCCACATATCTCTCCTGCGGCTTATATTACTCTGTCCACATATCCTGTACCCCCTGTATGTGTGGACATATCGGTCTCCTCCACATATACATATATGTTCAATCTTACCCGCAAATTCTCTTTCTCTCTTACTTCAACTGACATATACCTGTACTCCTGTGGCTTGAGACTTTGCATACACGTTGTAAACTCGATATCAGATTTGCAATGGCATTTTGGGATATGATTTATGATCCACTGGAAGGATACTCCCCGTATACTCCGTCACCAATCTTTTCCTCAGGTGAAATCGCATTTTATTTATTAACAGTCATTTCACATTTTTTATTCTCACTTTTTCATTTTTTATTTCGGAATTTTCTTGCACTAGATGAAATTTATCTGTAATTGAATGTGAACTACCCGTGGATATCAGACTCACAATATTCATACTCGATAGCGTGATTAATTAATTAGATGGAATATCAGATCAACTGACAATTAACAATGTGTTCGGCTAATAACACATTCTATTAGTTCCTGTGAATACAATGTCCATTCAAAATAAATATTCATCTCTATTTATTCAATGAAAACACACCGGAGATATCACGGATAATTCGACTGACCCAGATGTCAAGAATATTTATTATCTGTTTGCCCGAAAATTAAACGCGGAAATAAATAATAAAATTTACATTATTCTCGGTTTTTATGGATAACTCGGTTCTTTTTTTTTTCGGTGGATATTTATCGGGTTAATCTGATGATTAGGGACTTTATGGGGGGTTTAATTTTGCATGGGGATTAACCGGACGGATTTCAGTGATCACATCCAGAAGTGAGTTTTAGTCACGATTCGTCGTTTAGTTACCCGAGGTTATACGTCAAAAATGAATTCTCAAGTCTCTTCTCGGGATATGCTATTCCATCCACTTTCATCCAGAGTTATACTCCATTCGTGCCGTTCTCGTTTTATCCACATCCAACGGTCGCCCTGCGTATGCTCCCTTCGTAAATGGAACATTAATTAAACAATTTGTATTTCGGATTTTCAATGAAAATCATTCTAGACGGGAACGGGTCATCGGAAGTACACAATACATCGAATGACTCACTGGTGTTATACCAGCAATTTCCCAAAATACACAAATACCTTCAACTATTTTTTTAATCAACAAACTGTGGTTTCCCCTGATAAATTGTGAACAGAGAAATTCTGTGGAATAAATTGAATATTTTGTGGGCGATAAATTTCGACAATTTATTATGGCCGGTGGGTTTTCATTACATCTGGCAGTGATTCCCTGATTTTATTTTTTCATTGCGTATTCATCGAATTATTTTCTGAATGCATACCTATCCTGAAAAACATGCAATTTCAATCTTCATAATTTTCATATAAATGATTTTCTAATTGAACTTCAATAATCGCGCAGTATTAATTGTGGCTTGAGGTGTAGGGACATAAATGGCGGACAACGTAAAAAAAAACTCGTTAAATAGGGGAAAAAAATTATTGGGATTCATTGATTGTTTGTGATACCATTCTGCGTTCTCGGTACACTTTTATGCACCATAAATTCGTGGGGATATTCAACGGCACTGTAAACAGGGCAGGGGAGCTAAAAACGGATCAGTGATATCGGCCCTCGAAACAAAAAATCATTTTCCATCCGACCGTGAAATGCATTTCATGTTCTTCATAATTATTCTTTTAGAATGAATTTTTTATCACGAGCTTTATATTTCCTTCATAATCCAGATTACGTTTTCTGGGCGTTCATCTCCAACATTTTGACCCCCATACTGCTATAAATTCCTTCCGGTGAGAATGCCAGCGCACTCGCATATTTTCGTTTCTATATTCGTGCTCCACTTTTTTTTTATTGCCTCATTCTTGGCTTTTTTTCTTCGTAAATTTTTTTCAAATAAATACACTGGCTTTCGCGTATATGCATGATTCCACGCTGCTGTATATAGTATCCGGTGCATCCGGTGGTTCTCAAAAAAGTCAAATGAGGGTTTCGATGGAGAGGGAAGGGCTGAAAACAAGTACGTTCGTTAAAAGGAAAAAAATCTGGATTATCATTCAAATGAAACTCCTTTTCTCCATTATTTTGTTATTAGCAAATTCGAACTTTTGACACGATCACATTTTAGCAGAGGTAGTTGTTAATATTTCACTGCAAATCCATACAGATTTTTTTCTCTTTCGTCTCTCCTCTTCAGTCTCCCAATTATTTTGATATTATGAAAAATTTAATATTGGTCACATTTTCCATTAAATATTCCATAATAATTATCGAATAAAATCTAAAAATAAAAAATTCCAACCCGTGAGTGTTAATTTCTCCTGTTGTAAGCCTACCTTTCGGAAATAGCTCGGGGTTCTTGCTGTAGGGTGAATTATTAAAATGATATGGGAATAAAAAAATTTCATTCATTATTCCAATTTTATTTAATTATTAAAGTAAACGTTATCCGTTAAACAAATTTACTGTTATTATTCAGCGATTCAAATTTCGATGAGAGATTTTGAATTTTTCTCTTCCATCGCTTTAATTGATACAATGCATTATAAATCTCAATTTTTTTTTAATTCACATTTTTCCGTGTAAAGGAAAAAAAGGAATAATAATAAAAAAATCAACTCTTGTTGAATAACTTGACTTGTTCGATCTGAGTTTCATTTTTATACGAGTAATATCGATGGAAATTTAGACTTGGTTCAAAATTCAAAATTCAAAATGGAATGGATCAGTCGAAATTACTGATTGTTCTTTTTATTTCAATTTCTTCTAACATTTTGTTTTCTAATTAATTAAATCATTAATTTCTATGAAAATATGCGATACGTCTCGCGCCATTTTTCACACCAAATTAAACCAAAAAAGATTATTATTCAAGCTGCAACGTTCACATACGTGAGAAGCGTGAGAGTCGACAATTGGTCATTATTTAAAAAATCTTCATTTAATTACGACATTCGTGCCATTGAAATGTATTTTTTTTACTTGGAGTGAAAATGTGCTGAAAAAAGCTGGGTTTCCACGTATTTTTTTTGCACGAAATACATTAGATTTTGTTCCACGAAATCGGGTGTGAAACGTCCATTAGTGTGTGCATCCGAACGTCATGCACTATGTACACAATGTATATGAGGGAAAAATAGAGACACGAAAAAGTTCACGACAGGATGGGTGTGTTGAGTGCTTTTGATATAAAAAATTATCATACCGCTTGGGTTGTTCTCTTGGTCAAATGGATTTTCGTCGGTCTAACTGAATTCGGCGAAAGTTTAACATTTCCATAGGTTCTAAAACTCGGTGGAAAATTTAACCAGCGGTATTAAGGAGAGAGAAAATATATTCCCGTGCACTTGGACGTACTGGGAAAATTCGATTACTCTCGATGTGTGACTGATCCAATTTAAAACGATCCCCGAGAATCGCAGAAACTATTCCAAAGGCTTGGCAATTGCACAATGTCCCTGCCTCCTCCACCAAAGTTAAATAAGGTTGGCCCTATCGCTATATATATTTTCCTTTACGTACCCATAACTTACGCCATAAATTACCCTCCGAAGGTAAATAAAACGAATTTTACAAAATGACCTCTTTTTTATACCTATAATTCTCACTTTTTACGTAATTCGACATAAAATCGCAGGTATGAAAAATTGCGGGAAAAATTAGCCCCGAAGTTTTCCCCCAGGTCAGATTGAGATTTTCGTGATATATCCCCGGAGTGTAAGTTTACGGTGAAAAATTTTCATCCCGTCTTTTCAAGTCTTCATGTCGTTAAAAAAGTTACGTACGTCGACAAATCTTCAGATTCTGGGGATTTTACATCCGGCACGTTGAGACATGACAAGACACTAGTATTTTCCCCGAAAAAAAAACAAAGCCGATGAAAATAAAAAGAGAAAAATTAAAATTCAGTGGAGCATTACGTATAAGCCTGACGGTGAAAAAAAAAAGTAGGGAAGTCAACGATTTAAACGATAGCGTTTTAGGGTGCGACGAGGAGTGGTAAATAATTTATGAATCGACGACCCCGATTTTACGGAACGGAAATCTTGAAGAAAACTTTCAAGCTGTCAGGTATTTCAATGTATTTATAGCAGTGGAAAAGCCGGTATACGGGAGATTGACTGAGAGAGCAAGTGCTCGATAGATTGAGGGATTTTTAAATAGGATACGACCGCAATTGATAAAACCTCAAATATTTCACTGTAGAACAAGAAACCTCAAGGTATATTGAATGACTATTAAATTCAAGTGACTGCCGCCCAGTTATTTATCTGTATAAAATCGCAATCATTCTACAGGAATCCCGCGAAACAATCACACAGACTAATGCGAAACGAGAAGTGAGAAAGGTGTTGTTTTATTGAGAATTGGTATCAAAGGTGAGTGGAGAGCAAACGTTTTCTTCACGCTCCCCTCAAATACAAGCAAAAGAAAATCCATGATGTAGTTCAATGTATTTTTCTTTTATTCTCCATTTTTTTTCTCACCCTTGACCACCGAGGACAATGGCTGAGGTACACAAAAGAAAAATAAATAACAAACAGGCGAAAAAGAGTGCAAAATAGAATGCCACCTTCTTTACTCAGCTATTTTCCTCCAGTAACAAATTTCCTTTTCCACGGGGAAATTGGAGTGCGAAAAGTTGACAGAGATGTGACGTCTATAGAGTTATGAAAAATTACATCTAAAAAGATTTCAATATTTTTTCCTTTTTTTCCAGTTGTATAAACACATAAATGTTACATTAAAAATTCAATCAAAAATTTTAATAAGAAATATAGGCTGAGTCAAATGAATTTTCGGTCTTGAGGACAATGCATTTTTTGGGTAGGCGGAAAAAATATCCCCGGAAAAAATAGCCCACACAACCAAAACGTCTTAAAACCCACCCAATTTCATAGACCATAGGAAAATTAGAGTCCTTGAAAAAAAAGACAACGAAAAAAATAATTAAATTAAAAAATAATTAAATTGAGCGAGTTTTAACACGTTTTGAATGTGTGGGATATTTTTTCCCTGGGATATTTTTCCGGGATTCCATTTTTTGAGGTGTTGTGTAACACAGGGAAATTGCAATCACCGAGAAATGAACGAAATAACATTTTTATCTATTTTTATTACGAGACGTCAGATCGTACGCTGCATTTTACATTCTATACCCAGCAGGCGAGAAAAATGCACTCGGTAAAAAAGAAGTTTGCGGTAATGCAGAAAGAGTTCTTGTGAGTGCGCAAATTTATTCCAAGGATTTTCAACATAATTTTATCGTGTGATCAAATTTTATTGAATTGAAATTCTATTGCGTTTTCTTTTGTGTATTTTTGTAGTCAGTTCCCTCTGAATTTTTCTGGATGCGGTAGATAAACGGAAAATAAACTGAATGGTAACGAGCCAAAGGTAGGACTATAATATCGCAGGCCGCAAACTTTATGATGGTAAACATCAAGTTGATTGAAAGACTGAAAGGAGACCATTAATTCAGCTCCGTAGCGTTTTTATCATTCGTCTCTTTTAACTCGAGTCCCTTTTTTTTTCTTCTTCAGTAAACACCCGCGGAAAAGTTCACCTCTCCGTGGATCAAGCGATAACAAAATTCTTCTCACTCTTCAATTAACCAACGAGTACTCGGCGAAAATTGCGTCTAACAAGTGTTATTTTATCCCCACGGGGGCGTCAGTTTGAACAATTAAAGATGGTATTCGATAAGATGAAATTTACCTCTGGCTCACAGATTGGAAAACGAATGATGGACCGAGAGAGTATGGATGAAAAGTTGAAACGAGACGTGTCGATTTGCGATTTTCCTGACGACGTGGACCAGTGATAAGAGGAGAAAGAAGGTGTGGATCAGAGTAGGAAGGAGAGAGACGTAAAAAAGGAGAGCAATGGATCTTGAAGAAGTTCAAACGACCGGAGGATCTTGGAACTTTACCTCCAGTTTTTTTCCCTCATCGAATGCAACCGTTCTACCGGTATTCCTGCTATGCCATCCATTCCACTCCAGAAATCTTCATCTTTGGCCAAACTTTAAACGCTTTCAGAGGCTCTAATAATTTCAAAAGAGATTTCCAATCTTTTCCTCCGCTTTATGAATTCTTAATTGAACATAAAAGAAAAATAACCAAAAATCGATTCAATCACTTTGTGAAAAATGTGAGATGAACAGGTAGTGCAGGTAGCCGAGGAAAAAAAATAAATAAATGGGAACAGGGAGAGCTGTCACAGGGGGAAAAATATATAGCTTGGTTGGGGTGATAGGAGGAGAGGACGTCAATATGTGGTTGCCCTCTTAATCCGTTGTTTCTGCGTTACGACGAGTTTCGGTATCGCTTGGTGCCTTGGCTGTTAAAAGAAATGACCTCGTAAACGTTGACTACCCCTTGGAGCATGCCACAGTCATGATTGTAAAGCATCCTCAGGCGCACCAACCGAGAATACGTGCCCGCTATTCTCCACTCAACATTCTGTTTTTTTTTTTCACTATTTCACCAGACTCTTTCCACTGATGATTGCGGCCTTCATTTCGAAGACAATCACGTTTGGCCTCAACGCACTATCAGTTGAGAAAATCCTGTGGTTCATTCCCATCCAATTCCCCCAATTTTCACCCAAACAGCTCGATCATCTGGTTGTCATAAAATGAATTCGCCTCTCATCAACCCTTTAACACTCCTCCCATTACTCTTTACAACTATTTTTTAAACATCCACCTCCCGAAAAAAGTTATTATCGTAAAAAATAAAGCGGCGGTCTTATTTAACGAAATGCATTTTACATGATAAATTAAATATAAATAATAACGATGGAATGTTTTAGAATAAGAAATGTAGTTATAAACTTTTTCGATCAGGAACTCGCTAGTGGACGGCATTAAAATTTCAATCCTCCGGGGGAATCATTGAAGCGCGTGGAATTTTTGGAATATATATTTACCCATCTCAGAGGTAGTCCTGCGTGGGAGCTTTACTAGTCTCTCTCTGCATTTCAGTGATTTGCGTTCACTGCGTATGGCAATGCAGTTGAATAATGAAACGGCGGAGTATATTTCACCTGCTCTCCCTCAACCGGGTCAATCAATAATTTCAAGTAATATGAAAAATTGGAGATGATGAATGAATCACCGATGCTTTGCATTTCAATACCATCTCGAGTGACTTTTCTCCTTTAACTTTTGGTAATCCACTTATGCACTCAGTTCCACTGATGTTGAAATGCACTTATCAACCTCGACCACGAGTGCCACGTCATCCAGAAAATAAATAGCGGGTGATGTAAGTTCCTAGAACATATCTGAATCTTAGTGTGGATGAGAGGTGAATTGAAAATGGTAAAGAATACCACGTTGATGCCTACTTTTAGGAAGAACACCAGTGGTGCAGTGTCATGAGATGGGTGAACTCTAGCGTGTTAAATTTCACCGAGAAAACCCCACAGAATGCTGCCTACAATGCAACTCTTTATAACTATATATACATCATAATGCTGTGCAGGAGGTAAATGTACCTCTCAAGTACCTCACGAAATCGAATAACATGTTTTCCCATACTCATGCATTTCTCGCATCCCCCAGGAATTGTCGGATGCTACGACAAAGCATTGTTTTCTTCCTTTTTTCATCATGTCCGCTTTGTACAACTCTATTATTCATTCTGCCTGGGCCAAAATTTTCCAGACATTTTAGTTAATTAGTATAAATACCCGTGTATTTTGAGACTTTACCCGGACTTTGTCTCAACTATATCCCGGACTGGAACGACGTCATTCGCCTGGAGAAATGGTATGGCGCATGAATTTTGTGGCCAAGCAGATTGCAGTTAGGGCATCCCTTCCCGTTGTTTCGAATGGTCTTACGAGGGGTTTTGTGCGGTGAAAAAGAGGGAAAGAGAGAATGAAAACGATGGGAAAGGAGATGGATACTTTAGTTTGCACTTGGAAACGAGAAAAGGAAAAAAAACGAGAAAAGTTCAGGACGAAATTTTCGCTTTGGGATATATATGGGCTAAAGTCCTAATGGATCGTATTCCATGATATTGCTTCAGGGATTCCCCTCAGTCTTTTATAGCCAAGAGATACCAGTCGCGTTGACAAATGGCGAAACGACTTACTCAACCCATCTACAGGCTGTTCTCAATATTCTCCTCAATGCAAGTCTACTAATTCGACTTTGTCATATCGTTCCATATTTCAATAAAACTTTGTTTTAAGAATTAAACAGCTTGTGAAATTTCTCGAATAAAGTAGCCTTAATGAAATTACTTTCATCACCATAATGGGGATAATTCAATGACTCAGCATGAGAGACTAGCAGCGTTGTAATCTGCCTGCCTACGCCCTCGGTTCCTCCACTTCAACTCCTCCCTTTTCTCGAGCAGCTTAAAATTTCACTTGAATTTTATCTTTTTGAAACACCGAGACAACTGAAACAAATCTGCCTATAACATGCACTGTTAATATTGTATATGGAGTAAAAATTAATCTTCTCCATGAATACCATCATACCACATCATCGGATCACATCCACTGACGTGTCAACATAAAAAAAACGAAAACCAACCGGAAAGCAACATGCATTTTATTCTCGTTAGCCTATCGTTATCTTTCGCCTGATCAGTCAGTAAAAAAGAGGATAATGCTAGAACATTTGTGACACATGTGAAATGGAAAATCACAGATGAATTTTCCATTTGACTCATCCCGATTACCACTGACTGGTTTCTGCAAATGACTTTAGGAAGCTTATATCGCTCGAGGGTTGGCTTATCAGGCAAAACTTAGTAATGTGACACATGTCTCCAACGTTATACGCTTTAACAATAGACCGAAGAGCTAAAAGCCAGCATCACTCTTATCAGTGGCTTTTGCTATAATACCACTGGTGTATTCTGCAAACGGATTGACTCCCTGGGGGGAGGACGAGTGTGATTACCGCCCTCCACCAGATGCGACTTGTTACGTATATCCCCGGTACAACTACATTCTGGGAGATATATCCCCTGGTGATGCGATCAATCTGCAAACATGTATGTAAGTTTGAGTTGCTAGGTCTACCGTGGCATATACTCAACGGAATCATCATGTCAACTATTTGCTGCTTTCCCTGTATTGGTAATCCACACCACACCTATTCATAGATATCTGCATTGATAATTTGTTTATTTTTATCTCCATCCAGGCTCATTATAGTTCAGTCTAAATATTTCAGGGTACATCAATATCTATTCACAATATTGATGGTTGGGCATATTGCTTTTGCTCGATGAACACTTTTTACAAGTGGCCCTAATCTATCCAATACTTTGGCCTGCATCCAGAATTCCCAAGTGGAATTGTAACCTTAGAAAACTCGTAAATTCTACAACTCATTCTATTACACATTTCCAATCTTCTGTTTCTCCTTCAAAGAGTTTCTAGATCTGCATGAAAATCAATTTATAACTATCGAAGAGTCATTGTGAGTCATAAATTTCACTGCAATTGTTGGTATTTCGAAATTATTCTGAAAGATTTGTTCAACTTTGAAAAAGGTGATTGCCAAGTGTGAGAACAATGCCTGACAGGGTGTGAGGTATTTATTAAAATTTGAGGAATCAACTAAAAGTTATTTACTGTACTGTATCCACGAGTTATTCAACTTTACTCACTGCCCAGTAAATCATCTTTCTCGCCCTCTAAAGGATGGGAAAATCTACCGCAATAGCAAAGAGGTAAAAGGGCGAAAGTTATTCGTTGAATCCAAGTTCGTGGTAATCTGTGGCTCCACCGTAGATACAATTACGCTCACTTGAAAATGTATACATCTCGCCTTTGCACATATATGAAGTAGCATATAATATTGACTCAGAGGTGGGTAGGGATGTTACGACGGCAATTGGGCATTTTGCCAATGTATGAAACAAAGCTTTCAACTATGTAAAGTCCCTTGATAACTTCATCCTACGACCTGGCTAACTGGATTCTCCTGAGAGATGTCCTCTCTTCTTCACCTGGCCGTCTAGACTCTAGACTCTAGACACAATAGTTTATTCACTCCGTAATGAAATAAAAAATAGATAATTAAACTCGCGTATTTGACAATTTTTTAAGCGATAACGTTGTGAATATGTGTGCATACATAGAGTGAAGGCTGGAAATCGATTGGCCAGACGATCAGCGCAATTACATGAAAATCCAAGCCACATCGTGGTCACGAGACCTATCCACTTGCACTGTACTTAAAGTACACACCGCAAACTGAATTATACCATCGGGGCCTGGCCATATCATCAGCATTTCAGTCGATCTTCGATCGAATTACCATCACCCGTTGGCAATTCTGGCCCCATCCTCTCCACCTTCATCAAAATATAGACAATATTCCATGTACCAACAATACACCTTTAACATATGCACGTAAAGCTGCGCATTAGACCGTACATTGTTATTGCAACTAACTCTGGATGAAGTGCCTCCACACACCTGGTACTCCGTGGTAATTAATTTCGGATAATCCTTAATCGCTAATTGTGTCGCTTGGCGATCCGAGGATTACAATCTGTAGGCCTTGTATCATAGGGCAGTATATATCCACTCAATGTTTCAGGTGAGCCAACTATTTCAATTCAATGATCACTCATAAATATGATGAAATTAAATCCCATCCATGGAAAAGTGGAATTTTTAATGTTCTTACGCTCTACGATTTTCTCGGAGACGAAGAATTATTTCTTTCTTCATTGAAATACTTCTATTCTCAACTGGGATTTCAATTGGTAGGACATTCCTCTTTGTCGCCAGTTCTACCATTTCTCTTCATATTTTCTTCGTCAAGTTTAGGGTGAAAAAGGAGAGTAATTACAGAGGGAGTTTGAAAGCTCCAACGGAGCTTGGAACAATTCATCCGGGTGTCTTCATCAACTCTAGACGGAAATAAAGAGGTAAGTTTCACCGAAATTCAAAGTTCTCAATGGCTAGACAAAATTCGTCCGACCAGATGACGACCTGCCAGAGGGCTAACAATACCCAGTTGTCCGATGTATATCATCTACTCTCATTCAGGGCAACACCACTGGCAATACTTGGTGATTTCTTCGCTAGTGCTTGAGAACTTGTTCAGTCTGCGTATTTGTTGTCTCCCATTCAGACCATTTCTCATTCAGTAAAATGAAAGGGACTCGATGATCAAATGCTCTTTCTTCATCATTTTAATCAATAGGTACATATTTTTAATCGACAGGTGACCACTTTTCACATTGAGTCTCAACTCCTCAGAACACCATAATCCTCCGTTAAACGAAGAATATCGAAGCCAGAATCACTCGCAAGAGCGATTATAGGACTGGATATTTTTTACCTTCCACCGTCGTTCCTTTTCCCTCGTAACTTGAATTGCATCGACGTCAAATCCTTCCGAATCCATGCTTTCTAATCCACCTCGTATTGTGGCGTTGATTCGAACATCCAGAATGTAACAGCTAATCCCCCGACGAAATTGAAAAGATTAAGATTTACTCTTTTATTTTTTTATCGTCTCTTCACCCATTACAGCCTCGCCGTTTGATTCAATCAAAACCATTGCAATTGAAATGAAATCACACCTATTTCAGTGTCATTACAATTACCCAACATGAAAGCTCGTCCAGTGGAGTACGAATGGCTGGAATCATAAAAATCGCCTGGCCTCTGCTCCAGATTTTTATGGAAATATACGTCAACTGCAATTGAAAACATATAACAGCTAGAGTCCTACGCTTGACGGTAGCCTATTAGGTGAATGGATATGTAAAGTACATTGAGTATATAACAACCAGCACTAACCCATGTAAAACAAGTTCTTTAATTCTCTCCTCCACTGCTATCATCAATGCTGATTTCCCATGGTGATACCACTTTGTCATTCAGCCCAACTCAAGAACACACCAGACTTGATTTAATTCAGCGTAATTGGCCGTCTTTCATTGCGCATATTTTATACCTTATTATCCAACGAGACCGACTAAAATGATAAATGGCTTGGATACATCCCGGATAATTTTAATTTTCAACGCGACGCTCTGTGTATCCTCCGATCAACGAGGGTGAACAGAATGTTGATTCTCTACCTGTACAAAGAACCTTCAACCACATCACAACCTCTTTCATCTACCTTTTACTCTCAGCATAATATCTTTTTGCTCCTCTTTCTCAATCTCGTACCTCTTCGTCCTATACTGCCACATTCCCCCCTTTTTGCATTATTTTTACTACTTTTCATACTTTTATAGACACACGATAAAATTTCATTCAAGGACATGAGCGGAAATTTGTCAGAGACTTTCACCTCCGACGCTGTACGGAAATTGGGTTACAATAGCTGGCAACCTCCTCTTGAGACTCTGATGAAGCTCTTTTCCTACCTTTCTATGATACCTATATACCATGGATCATTTTCATTTCCATTTTTATGACGTTTTTTTTTTTATGACGTTTTTTTTTTCTTGTTTTAATCAAAGTTTCAGTGGGTGATGGATGGGGGCTTTTGGGAGTGGATAGAATTAGGCAGTATCTTGGGAATTGGTCGTAGCATTTGTAAAATAATATACACACGGAGGTGAGTGTACTCCTACGGTCAGCAAACTGAAACTTGATCGTTGGATGTCCGCAGTTGCGGCCGAGACCCAAAGTTTACTGTGTAAGCGATTCTGAGATGTCGATAGCGGTCAGCCTGGTGTGCACCGGAGGGATTTCATTCTAATTCCCCGAAGGAAAATTTCTATCAGAGGAAAACACATCGGTATATACTGCAAATAGGATTGACCAGTGGAGCGTAACCCTAATTCCCGTCCTGTTAACTCGCAAAAGCTCCAATGGTTATCCACCAACCAGTACAACTAACTAAGATGAATAACTTCTGCTGCACGAAATAACTCCAAGAGAATTTCCGTCTCGCTGAAGAGTTACCAGGACTGCATATTTCAAAGTGCATTCTCTACATTGACGTGGATATTCATGATTTTTTTTTTCCAGTTTCTTTCTCATGAATAGTTGATTCGCCAAAGTTATTCACATTTTTTTTTCTCTGCTTTCCAAAAGATATTTTACAGTTATACCATAACCAGCGTGATTCACTACATAATTTCCACTGATTTTATCTGAGCGAATTGTCCAGAAAATTGGAGGAGACAATGATTTGAGATATTTGAGAAAGAATACGATTTCTCTGATATTTGACAATATATCAACTAGATCAACTACCGACACGCCAAATTCCATTACCATAGATGTTGATTGCAATTGAACTTGTGCCCTCTAGTTTGTTTGATTGATTAATTCACGGTTGTCAATGGGAGTGAGGCAATAAAGGGCTTGCCAGGAAATGATGTTAAACTCGGTGTATTTACTGTAAATGGAAATATTCTTGGCATTAGTATTGAAATCACAGCGGTTTGACGTCTCAGACCAACCGGTACAAAAGACTTCCGGTAGAGAGTGCCAACTACTTCTCTTGGAATATTCCATACTGCTTTTGATCAATGAAACACGCCCGAGACACAATGGACCAACGAATATCCCAGTCAGGGCAGGAAGGAGTGGATAGAAGAGTTCAGCTTGGAGGCATTTCATATACAGAAGAGAACAAGCAACAAGCGATCAAATTCCCAGAGTACCGGCTTTGTTTGTCCTTTCCAGTACGTGGGCTATGCATCAGGCCAAGGATAAGGCTGACCTGATGAGACTCCATTGCCCCAATGAATTTCCCTCAAAGGATTTCAATTAAATTATTCGTTCGTGTTTGCTATCCTTTGAAAGGCTCTCACTGGCTTGAGGGAACGATTTGCCAATCATTTCTTTTCCTCACAATAACACCACAAGTAAATAGAAAAAAAATGTTAAATTTTCTCTGAGCAGGACCAGAAGTCTGCAGAGGTCACGAGGATGCGGAAGAAATCATAAATTCCATTCGACGTGACGACATTCCAACCGTTATCACTGGGTAAAACTTCTTCGTCAGGAAAGCCATGATGGAAAAAAAAGTTTGTGCTGAAAAGGGCGCACTGCTGAGAAATCTCCCTTGGCATTAACTTACGATTTATAGTTTTCCAGTATATCATAGATATATCAGGGATATAGCAGGGGGATGGGGATGGGGGATGAATAACAAATACATTACGATGGAAATCCCAAATGGCAATACTCCTTCATTTTGTGAGACAACTATCACCATATCGTTATTCACAGAGGCCTTCCTCACCGGATAAATATCGATATATGAATGGATAAAGTAATATTATTAAGTGGAATTATCATGAACAATAACCGATTTTTCATCAAGAACAGAGTGGCTTGTAAAAATTTAATAAATTCCCACTGTAATGGCTCTTAGCGCCGCCATTACGTGAACCCCTCGATAAAGCAAATGAAAAAATATGTACGTTAAGAATTAATGGGAAGATAAATAGATAATCTACTCAGCAGTATAGTCCACGACAAAGTAATGAAGTAATTTCGCATTTTGTGGGGGAGTATATTATCTGTAACCATAACCCAGCATAGGGTGACATTTGGCTGTACGTCGGGAATAGTGAGTTTTTATGACGTCGAAAACTCTGGCATTATCGTGCTTGGGCCGTTGTAATGTATACGCGACCATCGTTTGTCGCATATTAAATAGTGCAAAGGCGTTGCAACAGCTTCCGGTACATCAGCGTTACCCTGGGAATGCAGTCATAAGGGTTCCTTTGGTGAATGTCGAGAGGAAAACAGCGAATGCGCAGGGTTTATTGTTAACTCCAAAAGCATCAAGACTCATGGAGCCATTTTTCACATAGTATAATCATTAAAGTTATGGCAGACGAGGGAAAGAAAAATGCGCGATAAAGTGACTAAAGTACTCTGCGGGTTTATTTCTCCGTCAATAACGTAAATATTGCGCATTATCTCGGAATAATGACCGACTCTAAAATGCTGTATGAACCGATTCGATGAATTTAATCGCACAAAGTGACGGTAAATTTAACACAATGGCTAACGGTTAGTTTATAATTTGCATAATAATTGGGAGGGAACGTGAATTAATGGCTCCTGGCCTAGATCATGCACCTGATATTTCAATTAGATTTGAAATAGTCAGTGGTCCTGTAACGGACGTGTCACACATATGTATGCTACCCTACGTATCCCACTGTTATCCATTTTAGTGCTCATCGTGATAAGATTATCTACCAAACGTAAGGTAACACTGTGCTCACGTTTCTAGTCCCATGAGGGTGTTACCAGCATTGCAACTCCTGTTCCACATTTTTTTTTTCTCTCTACATTCCAATAACGAGTTTGTCATACCTTAAAAGCGTAATCTTCCTACTCCAATGGTTCCATTAAAAGTCGTTAGAAAAACAATACCTTTCAGTATTTTAATTCCAAAGTGGGATATAGATATTTTTTTAATCGATGTAATCTGATACAGTCTACTGAGTGAATAAACGGATTTCGAAAATGGGAAAATTCAATTAATCCACATGAGCTGTGGGATAAAAAAATATGGAGGCGGTGAGCAACTAAGACCGACGTCATTGTAAAAGTTTCATTGATTTTTCTCTTCCAGTTTTTTTAATAGTTAGCATCTGGAGTACTTTTAACGCCATATCTTTTTTTCTGCCCTCGTCCTGTCACCACGAGCATTCAACTCGTTTCACAAAAGTATTTATGATCTCTCCTCCATCATTCTCGTAAAAATCCATATCTGAAGGACTGAGCGATAAATAACGCGTGATATCTTTATGTATGAGAAATAAAATATTTTTTAAACTGCCATTTACTGTACGCCATTTTGCCGGGTGTGCAGTGAATTTGCAAAATCGCTGAGAATAATTGGCGATTTCGGGGCAGTTAATCAAAAACTTGGAAATTTCTATAAAGACCAACTGGTGGACCCGAGTAAAGAACTCGTGGAGAGGAAAGAACATTTGCTGAAGTAGAGGAGCTCGAGTACAGAGTGTGGAGAAATAATTCATGAGCGAGAGTAAAAAAAATGGTCAATAGCGATAATTCAAGAATGTTTGTGGTGTTGGTTGGGTGCGTCATGTGTGAGGATGCAGCAGTGTCTCTGCATATTGCGTAAACTCTAGAGAGAAGAATAATGGCCCTCAGTATAATCGCCATTATTAAACACAAACACGAACGAGAGAAGAGGAGAATGCAGAGGCTGAAGATTCTAGAAGGGAAAATCCACCAGCCAAAAGTGCCCATCCAATAGAACTACGTGATTCCTTCTCTTTCCAGCATAATGACATTATATTATGATATTATAGGTAAGCAACCCCGGGGCTGTAATTCCACTGTGGAAAATTACGATGAAAATTATATGTGTGCTCTCATTACTCTCATTACTTCTCTGGAGTTTACTTTCATCATATTAGAAAATGTTTAGTATTATTCATGGTGTTGTCTGGAATTACTCGTCAATTGGTCCTGACAATAGTTTACTATTGTTTATTGCAAGCTATTGTTAAGGAAAAATTTAATTTTATTCTCTCCTAAACTGAGTACAAAGAGATAAAGTGAATGGAAATTCTCGGCGATAGGAAGGAAAACATGATAAAGATTTCAAATGAAACCATTTTATTCCCGGCAGATGAATAAATTTGTTGAGCCAGTGGAATTTTTAGTGGCATACCTGAAGGTATAGTTGTACTAATTATTTAGATAGTGAAAATGCAACCACTAGCTGGTGGCTCAGCCCCAATTAAATTAGGATAACGCATACCGATGGGAACCGTTAATTCACTGCCGAGCATTTCATGAGATAATTGTTACAACCAGCGATTATTTTTTTTTTATTTCCATTAAAGCGCGTTGAAAAGTTATTTGTCATGTGAGCTCTGCAACGAGTACATACGCATTTGTTTAATTCCACCAGTAGAAAAATTCTCTTAATTTTCAGAGAATTTAAAAGCTGATGTTTAACATTCGGCACGTTTATTCTCATTTCCCTTCGCCATGTTTATTTTCCATGATTCTGCGCAAGAAATCGACGAATGGGGGGTCTGAGCCTCTGAATAAATGAACACGACAGACAAATATTGCTTCGACATATTGCGTAATAAAAAAAATATGGAAAAATAGAGATCTACATTGTACGTGTGCCCACAAGACATAATTCATCATATCATTCAAATTTGTAATTACGTGATAGAAATAAATGTGGAATGTACGTTAATCTCGCAATTCCCTAAAAATAAATGATAAACAAACAAATGATTAATAAAAATAAATAATTAATATAAATGGCTTCTTTTGGGTGTCATCGACAAATGAATAAAATTTTATTAACTCCACTCCTGGTATTTGTTATAATTTCATTATAAAATGGAAAAGCATGCACTCTAGGGGAGCACTCTGTCCGGTAAATGGAAAAATTGTAATTCTAAGGTGTACAAGGTAACAAAGGACCTTAATAGAATGGCTTGAATGACACAGAGTAAAGAAAATGAGAGAATGCAGCACATGGATCCCCGTGGAGACTTTGTGGTGCAGTGGCTGTACGGTAACTTTGTTAATGGCATTCGTTGTCGTGACCATGAATTAGCCAACTTCCTGTGGAATTTTTATCGAGGTTCTTGGACCTGACTAATATTACCCCATTCCACATCACCATTTTAATCTCTTGAATCTTTCCCTTACCTAATGCTGTATTAATTAATCGATGGAAATGAAGCATGTCTTCTGCGTTCTCCGCTGGTTATAACTTTAATTAAACTCAGGGTGACATTCTTCTCGGAACGAAATACAAAAGAATATTGTATTTTTTTTTCTCTCTCTCATTACTCTGTTCTTCTCTTTATAATTCTTCTCTCAGATGAAAGCCAGGGGAGGGAAAAAATTGACCGAAATATTCACCTTTTAGCATTAAATTTTCAACAATGCAGAGTCGCTAGAAATGGGGGTGAAATAGATGTAACCCCGGAGACAGAGAAAAAGAGGATAGAATATGGAGGTGATACAGTCAGGTATAAAGCCAAGATATTCCGGGGTATTTCAACTCGCTTTTTCTCAAACCCTGAACGGACTATCTGTTCTCTCACGCTACCTGTAGATTCTCCACTTTCTAAAAAATCCTGAGGTCTACAAAATCTCACTGTCCCGTTTTTTTCTCCACTCATTTACTGTCAACGATCAGGAAGGTATAAATTATTCTTCAAAATTTTCTGTATCAACCGAGACGATTTATTGACGAGCTCAAACGTTCGCCGGGAAATCAGTAGCTCAAGTAATCGTTATGAATTGTTTGAGAAAGAGATTTTGTTGTGAGAAATAAAAAAACTACAGCCTCGAGGCAAGTTTTTCTAATTAGCACCTCAGCTAAACTTTGCCCAGTCAATGATTTATAACTATGACTTTTTGAAAGGCCATGCTTCAGTAGTTATGCCAGAATGATGGCAGACTTCACGGGTAACGCGTTTACTCTAGGGTTTTCGCGATAAAACACACAAAACTTTCTTGTTTCTCACGAAATAACAATGCACCAACGGAAACCCCATATCGTGGAACTTTCAAGGTGTGAGGGGTATATTTTCACCTCGTTTGTCGGCCTCGAGTTTCATATGGACGTAAAAACTTTAGCACCTTTGAGATCCAGTGGGAGTAACGCAACCGCGATCTATATATATTACCGTCACGACATAAGAGTTGACTTTAATTTTCACGCAGAAAGTGAAAAAATAAAGGGCGGAGTTGAAGGGAAATTGTACGAAAATGAAAAAAATAAGGGAAAAAAAAAAAACAGCTACTACTCGTCCTCGCAGATGGCGTACTCACCACATTTGTGCGCCTTCTGGTGGAAAATAAGATTGAAAAGGCGTACCCACAAGGTTTCACGTGAGGAAGGATAAAAAGAAAAAGTTGTGAGATTCGGAAGGAGAAGGGGTGGAAAGGGGCGGGAAGGGGGGAGAGGGGGGCAATGGGGGAGTGAGACTGTATATAAAAATGAGCGGTAAATTTATCCCAACGATGCTTGAAAATTCTCAACATTACAGATGTATTATTTTCATGCCTACTTACACCAGTTGAATAAAAATGTAATCCGAATCTCTTGACACAGCTCTCGTTAGACAATGAACGTTCAATGAAAAAGTAGAAATAATGGTTCAGGCTATCGATTTTCCAATTGTATTGACTTGTCGCCAACCTTCTACCGTACTGTTTCACGAATTTGCAGAGAATTCTTCTTTATGCGATGCAAATATGGATCTTAGTGCTCGAATATTCCATAAAATATTACGTGAAATACGGTTATAGCCTCTGTGCACCAATTTCTTCGACTATTCCTCATTTTGTATGCGTCGATCTATTGATATTTATCGTTGCAGCAAATTATTGAGAAACGGATGTGCGGTAATTCACAGAGCTGTTGAAATTATTCACGAATCTTCTCTACACGATGGTATGTGCTTTTACTTGTCATTCAAATGGGTGCGCATAATCTAAGGCGTTTGTGCCATTTTTCTATTCCGCAAATTTATTCATCACCTGATTTTCGGTTCACTTTCTATCGCGAGAAATCACGAAAGATTATAGATCAGGCCCCTGGGGCTGATCGATCCATTTTTTTCCCATTTTCTTCGTGGTTTGAGGCGATCTATGAGACGATAATCAATAAAATTGAGGCATAAATGGCTTTTTGCTTTTTGCGGCAGTTAAGATCGAGGAACTGAAGTATCTCGGGATATTTACATCGATGGATTGAGATAGCTCGATGGCGATTAGAAGAGAGGCTAGATGGAGATCGCCTAAAGGCTGGGGCACACTCGGTAATAGTTTTTCCGGCTCCTCTTCGTAAAGTTTTTCAATCCCTCAGTGCGACACACTCAAGTCTCAAAGGCGTGGAAGGAAAAGGGAGGAAAAAAGTGGGAAAGGTGAGTTTGGTGAGACGAATGGTGGAGAAAGGGGAGAATATTCCCCGGAATGGATGTAAAACGAGCAAAGTGAGAGCTTAATCCCTTAAAGAGTAACATCACTCTCTCTGATGAATTTTCTATCATTCGCTGAGCGAACGAGAGAGGTACCAAGTTCTGAGGAGAAATTTTTCACACCCCATTCTGTTGATGGGATTATCCTCGTTGGAAAAGTAACACCAACACTATTACAGTTTTGGAAAATACTGTTGATTCACTCGGACAATTAATTATTGTTCTCCAGTTGAAGTTGCTATCAGTTGCAAAAGTTCACGTGTTGGGTCGTGGTGGAGTCAGATATGACAAAATATTCGGGACATAAATACGAGATAGCTAAAATGAGAGAGAAACCGTAAATTAACAGTGCCAGAATTGTAAAGCAGTTTTCAATGCACAAGCGACCAGACGTCACGGATGATTTTCCAATGGGGACATGTTCCCCTGTCATTTCATTTATCCACAACTTTTCAAATGCCACCGCATCGTGCGGCTGACATTATACAAAATATACGATATTTTAACATCATTAACTCGACTGTAAATGCATCGAGTAACATTCATGCGTTATTGTTTCAATCACTGGAAATTTGAAGGTTTTAGCCTCCAGTCGATAGCACGCGATAAAATTGAGGTAATAGCCACTCCCTAGCAATTACTCATTAACTCATAATAAATAATTCCATTAGCCAGAGGGTGAATTCCATTCTGTTGCATTTCCACAAGAATTACCCGAGAAACTCTCCTAATGAAATGATGTATCCACAACGTAAATGCTTGCGACTAAGTTAGAGAAACCACTTTCAACACTAAAACTATAGATAAAGATAATTCGTACGATGAAAACTGTATTCGCATCTCCATTCACACCATTTATACTTCCACTTGAATTTCCAACAGAAGTTATACCCAAGGCATCGGTTGAATGGATAAGAATGCTTTTCATTCCCTCAGAATTGTCGCCACGTGTTTCAAGAAAATTAGTTGGAAGACTATTGACGTTCCCCCAATGAACTTTGTACTCGGTACATTTATTTGATAACACCTCTCAAAGTGCAGCGTCACACTCCCCCGGGAAATCATATGAAAGCATTCAAAACAGTTCCAATAAATGAGTCACGGATCACAAGTATTTCCCATTTTCCTCTGATTCATCTGAATTTCGTCATTATTTTCAGATGAATCGGATCCCCATTGTATAAATATTCAAGAAATAAATTTGCATAAATAGAAGATTCACCGATAACGAGAAAGCTGAGGGGGATAAAAAAAAATTGATAAAGAGGGCACAATGATATCGGGTGTGCACAGCAATAATTTTTTAAATTCTCCTTTTGGTAAAGTTGGTCATAACGGAATACAGTTGTACTCCAGTGGTATTGCATGCTAGGCATGACTCTGTATGCAATCTACCGACGTCTGGCCGTGTTAATTAATATAGCACGGTGAATTGCATACACGTATAAGTACTTGGGAGTACAGAGATAGCAGTCGTTGGATCAAATGGCTTCTCTTCGAATGTTTCCTTGAGGCAAATATTACCCCAAGTTATTTTAATTAATCATATCAGTGCCCGTTAAGCTTAACAACGTTCACTTGATCAAATGCTAATACTCTGAATATTGACTTTGATGTTTCCAGGGGTAAGACTGAAAAAAAATCACGGGAAACATGGCGGATGTACCGGAGGGCTGAGTAGAGGGATAACTAATTAACTGAAATGCCGCAGCTGAGTTGGTCTGCACTGGCTGTTATAGCCGTCTTCGGGGCCATTTTCATAATGGCAATATCGGGTAATTATTCAGTTAATTGAAAAAAAAAAAAAAACAAAATAAAACAGAATATAACAGAATGACTGAGATGGAATGCAGAAGTAAAAGAGAGAAGTGTAGAAAATGCCGTCTGTTGGAATAGCCGTGGATATTTAACTACGCGATGCCGTTTAAAGGGGAAAAATTCTTTGGCTTAAAAATTTAAAATAAACATTAACATATAGAATGCTGCATTTAAATAGCGGGGGTGGGGGTTGGTGCATGCGCAATCGATCATTTCTCATTCCCCGTTAAATGGGAAGAACGAGGAAAATATCTATACTCATTGCGCGTTTCACTCTGACGAAATTGCTTTCCACCCAGTGACAATTCCCTCGCAAGCGTCATGATAGCTATAGCATAAACTGCTGGCAATATCAGGGACTCCAGGACAAACAAATTCACGAGTTCATCTCTCTCTCTTCGGTTGAATGCTACCGTCTGTATTGCATCGCTTTTATTCTAGTGCTAACTTCAATCCCCTGTACACTTTGTATTTCTTTTTATGGTATTCTATTGCCGTGAATGGAATCCTCTGAGAAAGAGATCAGGTGGATTTCAAAAAATCATGCATGACGGTCTCAACGAGAAAACGAGGGGACGAACCTTCGACGGAGATGAGACTAACGAAGTGTCTATTACTTGCGCTACAACTTGCCATGCTAGAGCAAATACTATGAAAGAACTCGTACATTCCTCCACTCGTATGAATTCTGCTGACACATTCATGGATTGCTTTTCCAGATGTGTGATTTCTCTTTGAAGCACGCACTTGGAAATATCCTGACCCCATCCCTCTTTTGAGATTTAGCACGCTGGAGCATGCATTCGTATGTTGAATTTCCACTGGAAAGTACCGCCTCAAAATCTGTCTTTCAATCTTCAGAGTTCAAATTTTAATATAATTTATCGAAACCAGTCAGGCAGACATAAATATTCCGGAACAAAATCGAATTTCCATAGGGAATGAGACAATTTCACGTAGAGATGTTGAGTTAAAATTGAAACTTCAAAATTCACTGTAACATGGAATAGTTTAGAGCGAAATGTCAAATTTACTAGAATGGATTTTTCTCAAGTTACGCTGTACATAGGGAATTGTAAAAAAAAAATCTATTTGTTGTACTGATAAATTCTTCGATTCGTGGACTAAAAAGCTATTTCCAAGACAAGTAGATTTTCATGGATCATTTTTTATTCTCCTCGCCATTACAGAGACGGAGAGTAGAAGCAGTAGTACATTTGAAAACATTCATCATCGAGCGAATAAGAGTGTCACCTCATCTTCCTCGGGTACACGATGCTCTGGAAAACATACAATCGAAGTCGTCGTGAATGGCGGTAACTGGAGGACCATCGACCAAATAGAAGGTGATCGTGCTACCACACATAAACCTGAGAGACTTTCCATTTACCAGTGGAAATATACAAACAGCCCGAGTGAAAGAACGTCCCGAAAATTAAAAAAAAACGAGAAACTATTCGTAAAAATGAAACTAGAGTCGCTAGAAATTCCAATCATCTCACCTGACATTGGATTGAGCAAGAGGGAGGTTTACAAAAAATCTCGTGACAAGAGAACTTTCAAGGAGGACATTGTCGGGATGACAGAGGGTCACAGACTATTCTCAAATCAATTGGAGGAGGATGAATTGCCGTTTGCCAAGGATACACTTTTACCACTAGACGAAGAGAAAGCTCTTTCAACATCAACCGAGTCGTATGAGACATCAAATAGTGATACAGACACATCTGGAAGCCACACCGATACGACAACAGAAAGTGATAATGATGGTATGGGAAATCTCTACTCGTCAAATAGCTCGATATTAGTATCAATAACATCTATAATATCTCAAGTAAGAAGTGAAAAGCTGGTGTATCAGACCAATACGACAGAATCCTCTGTCGATAATTCATTTCCTCCTCCAAATGTCATTGATTCAACCGAGGGCACCCTAGAATCACCGTTGAACGTTTCAACTCAGAGCAATGCACAGGATGGCAAGTTTACCCCAGCAAACCGCAAAGAAAAATCATGGGATGGAAGCGCAGTTGACAGTAGAAGTTATTCGAGAAAGGACCACTCCAAGGCATCCATTAATCTTCTTGAGAGTCAGCCAAATAAGGTATTCTATGAGATCAAACCCTCGCTCAATACAGCCATGGGGGCTGACAATGAGGCCACCAGCACCTATATCCCACCAATGTGGACAACAAAACACCATTTTTTGGGATTTAAACTGCCAAGTGTACCAAGCTCCTTTGGGAAATTCGGACCTTTCTTCGTGGATGAGGTGGATCATCGTAATATCACTGAAAGAATCGGTAGCATTGTTCAGCTTGACTGCAGAATTGGACTCCTCGGAGACAAAAAGGTATTTACCTACCATTATATTTTCTCTATATTATTTACCTCTACATATTTCATCAATTGCGATCCTCATTCTTTTCTGTTTTAGATTTCAGAAGTTGAATTCAACTTCTCTCTCGTTAATTATTAAACTCACTTTTCCATGTACTATCGTCTTGTTGTATTGTCTCTCCATTAATAAAGTAACTTCAATATCTTCGAACAACTTGCTAATTGCATTGCAGTTTATGTGATTATTTAAACAACCTCCCCCCTGTTCACCGCTCTTGCACTCCACAAATAAAATTTTCAAAGTTCAGTTCCACGAGTTTTCATAATTCAAATGAAGTTATTATTCTTTGACCCGTGAGCCTCTTCGACGGAATATTGAAAGTACAGAATAGTATTTAACGAATTACAAAGCGGGATGCACTTGTTTGGGCTTTTTTAAATCGGTAGGATCACGTTCTTGTGTTTTTACACTCGCAGAGGTGTTTTTGCGCCTCATTCTCCATTCGATTCTACCGAGAACGTTTCTTTAACAGAGTTGAGATCCAACTCGTGCCAGTATTTTTTTCTCTCAGTTGGTTCTAGACACCCGTAAGAAGGGCGATACCCAGGGTGGTGTGCACGTATCAGACGTTTTAAATTCCCGCGAGATTCGTATTCCCTAGAATACGAAATGTGAAACTGATGGAAGAAGGATGTGAGATCCGAGACTGGGAAATGAAAACAAGTATTTCTAGTGGCATGAGGTAGGATGTCCTAGAAGGCTTGTATATATATATCGACATCCTGCCACTATCCCTGAAGCCTTCCCAGTTCAATCCCCTATTTTCTTTGATGAGAAAAAAAAAAGCATAAGAACGTGAGTGCCTTTTTCAAAAATTTTTCACCGGGTAGATTGCTTGAGAAATTCACTGAAGCTCTCTCGTCAGCCAATTAGCCATTCCCCTCTCTCATCGTAACTGATGGGAAATTTTCCCGTAAAATTTCTACGGTATTTGCCTATATGGCTTTCGATGGCCAATTAAATTGTCCAGGCCGTTATGTGTACATCATCAAACGATCTGAGTCAATATTGAGGTAAACCGGTAGCTGCATTTTAATACGCCATTAGCTGTACTGATTTAATAATTCCCATATCTCGCATGGCAAACGAATTGTACGAACAACAAATTCCTAAAGTCCATGAACATGAGTGATGAGAATTGACACTTGACACACGGTGTAGCGAGCCGAACGTCCATTTAGAATTTGATTCAATTGCAAATCCTCATTCGATATGACTTTCATATTTGTTTTTTTTTTCATCTTCACAGGTGACCTGGTTTCAACCCAATAAGGACTCCATCCGACTCCTCACAGTTGGAAATGGCCAGTACAGCGCGGACGAACGGATTAGCCTCAAATTCCAGTAAGTTATTTATTTTTCTATCCATCAGTTCCGGAATTAAAAAAAAAGACGGATACAAAAAGGAAACGTTAATCTAGCGTATGGCCAGTTGGACAGGATATCTTTCGAGGAAGCGATATTATTCGGAAAAGCGAAAACAACATCTGTCGATATTAACAATCAAAGCCTGCCAATTTCTGTAAATATTTTATGAGTATTCAGAGGATTTGATATTAACGCGAAGACTGAAGAAGTACAAATAGATTTATTTTTAAACGTTTGTCAATCTTGTCCGCTTATGGAACAAGCGAATATCTCATGATTCACTTCAAGAGGAATTTAAAGAGAAAGGGGAATTATTCGCGATGTAAAAATAGCACAGAGTGTCGAGAAATGAGCTGAGGGATTTATCTTTCAAGTGATTCAAACCAGTGCTTCAAATCACTGGGGAATATTTATACAACTCCCAGAGTTTCCAACCGCGTCACCAACTTTATGAAACTGTGAATCACGTACAATCACCTGATTTGTTTCTTTCAAGATATCCCGACAATTGGAGGCTCCAAATCGCTTATGCAACCCTTCGAGACACCGGAATATACAAATGTCAGGTGGAAATCGATCCCACCAACTTCATGGTTAAAACATACCACGTTCTGGTAACAGGTAACCCATCATGCTTATCATTAAATTTACGTTTGCACTCCTGCCTCTAATATGAGATTACTAAATCTTCCATCGACCCTATTTTTATCGAAACCAAGATAATTTCGAATGAGTTGACAATCCATTCTCATCTCATTCCCTTATGAATCAAGTAATAAAAATGTCAGGGACACATGTCCATAAAATATGAGTCACATGTCGATTGATTTTAATTCTCAATGGTGAAGATGGAGATTGGAGAATATCTCCAAGGCAATAATGACACAGTGACAATGATAGTCTCTGTGAAATATATACAGAAAGCACCTACTGATGCCATAGTTAGAAGTTTGACAGGACTCAATGGCAACTACAAAGCAAATTACAGTTTGAGCACGTATAAGTTGTCCCTGACGTTCGGCACATCTATTCCTTACCCCAGCTCCTCCTTACCCACCCAAAATATAACCGCCCACGAACGTGATCCACCGGTGAGTGTTCGAGTCTAGATATGGCCAAGTGGTACATGCCTGTACGTGCATCGCAGAAGATACGAGTGAATTTCTCCGATGTAAGCATCGGCGAGCGCGAGTTGAGAGGACTCTCGATTCTCGACGTACTCAGAAATTAGGATGAACTGGGAGAGATGACTCGAGGATATACCTTCGGAAAGCCACACTCGGTACACCAGTTTGAGTTCGTTAGACGAGAGAAGGGCATTCAGGATGAGTACATTCAAGTGAATTACTCTTTCAGATGTAGGTTTCATCGGGAACATATGAAGAGTTTCATCGAGTTGTCCAACTAGAATTTGAAAAAAAACCCCAGGGCACTGGTAGATGACCCAGTATTTAGCCAACTCTCAATTTTTCAATTAACTATCAACTATCCTTCGTATGACATCGACGAAAATGTTTGCTTCTCATAAAAATAAATGGCGATAAAAATGGCGAGGAATGTCGATTGAATTATTTTCTTTAAAATAATTTGATGCAACTTTCAACTGATAAGTTAATGAAATTCTTTGGTGGAAAGATTCCATTGCCGGCGTGGCTTGCACCTGGTTGAACTTGCGGGGGAGAGAATAAAAGAGTACTTGGAAGAATTATTCAAGAAAAAAAAATTAATTCGATAGATTCAACAATGGACAGAGCTTGAATGATTGAAGGGTAAAATGGATTTAATAAAAACTCACCCTCTCAGTGGCTTTTATTTAGCCTCTCTTTTCTCTATTTATTCAGCCGAACTTCAAATTAGTTTGAGATTGAACATTTTTCTCTATCCCCTCGTTCCACCATTTTCTCCGCTATATTCCCATAAAGACCACAGGGCAATTCAGTACTTCCAGCACGAAGAGTTGCCCACTTTGTCCCTTTATTTATCAAGGCCAACTGGAGGATGAACGACTTATTAGAGAGCCCGGATAAACAGACTAGTTGTTGGCTAAGAGGTGGCAATGAAGAGTGAGAGTATACAGAACACTAGCCAAAGGCGGTAAAACTTGAAGAGGAAAAGTGGAGGAGACATTTTACGTGGTATATATGTATTTGGATAGCTGAAGCAAACCCTTGCCCCTCCCCACTACTTGTGATTGAGGACAGGACGATCTTCAAGCTCGAATACCACTCGCACCTGAGTAAATTAATTAATGGCAATCACGCAGTACAAAGTCTCGTGCGTTTCACGTGAACAAGTCAGCCATATGGTCAGCCAATGGCCAGTGGATATTAGCTGGTTCAGCTGATCTTTCGAGGATTCACAGATGGCTTTGCTAACTTCGATTCAGCTGTCGTCTACCACGTAGAAGAGGTCATCGTACTCTCAGCCGAATCCTAGGAGAACAAAAAGTGTTAAGGAAACGACAGAAGAAATAGAAGGATTGGCTTTTCGCAGATCAACTGCGACCCTGCAGCTGAGAGTAAGAAGTTGTGGAGGGTGAGTCTTTCAAGGGTTTAAATATCATAGAAGTAGAAGAGAAATCGAGGCAGATCTTGAGGGGGGGAATGGATGGAAGTGGGTAAGACGAAGAATTCACTAGGAAGAATGCACGGCTTGTGATCAAAGAGCATTATTATCTTGAAGGAGATGCAACACACCACAGACAACCAATTCATCGAAATGAAGAACTTGCCAAAACCAAGTTTGAACAGGGTTAGTCGACAACTTGCTGTGTATAGCTAAGACGTAACTATATATATCTAGTTTGTATGGTGTGGGAGCTAGTTGCTGAGGGTAAATCCGAGTATGGGTCGTATAAGTGGGAAAAGCTCCTAGGAGGATTGCAAAAAAAAAAAGTAGAAGATGGTGGAAAGTTTTGTTGATGGATCGACGGCTTCTACGAGACTTCGTACAACAATTCGTATCTACATGAAATGCTTTCAGCGTGTATGACGACCAAGTGACGAAGAGAAGAACTTTCTACCCGGATGACTCGAGTTTTCTTCAGTGAATCAAGGTAACAAATGAAAAAGTTTGAAAAACCAATGTATTGTATTCAATATGAAGTTACCGATTTTATCAAATTTTCTTTTGTCTCGAAAGCTCCTCCGTCGGCTAGACCTTAAATATACTTCCAACTAAAGAAGAAAATTCAATTGTACAGATAGACGAAATTCCCAGATATAACTTTATTGATAATTCTGGCGGAGTTCGGGAATATGAAAGACAATTGGCTAGCAACAAATCATTCCATTTCATTGGGTAGAACATGCCACAAGGGAATTTGTAAATAAAAAATTTTATAACCACAGCGATACCTGTATGTGAATACTTTTGAAGCTTGATAGCTTTTTGAGTCATAGTGGAGTACTCGGATAAATTGGAAATCATTAATTTAACCAGAGCAGAAAGGTTACCGCGTTAGCAGCAGTAGACGCCGTTGGAATATGGGAAACCCGGAAATTATGATCTCAACGTGATGGAAATTATTTTCCTCCTCTTTCTTCTTCTTCTGTGATTACATTCCGCCTGATTGCCCCGATTTTTTCTTCCTCTACCGTGAGAAATAATCTGGATATCGATAGAACTCAAAGTCACGAACGAAAGATTCAGAATTAACTAGTCATTTTTCCCAAGAGCAATAGCCCCGTTGATTAGAGTGGTGAAGTTCTTGATCGATTGCCACATAACGGTTTGATGCATCGAATATGCGTTGGCAATTACAAGCCATGACAGATCGACAAGTCCAATCTGCTCGAGACCATTCATCTCTCAGACCTCTCTATACAGAAAACAAGAACATCCAGTTAGACTCTGAGGATTAACCGAAAAACCCTTCTCACATTTCTCACAAACATTAATTATCCACATCCGTCACTGCTCTCTCTTTTCATTCATCTGGTGAAAGAAATCCACCGCCAAGAGAATAACCTGCGGAAATACCTTATGAGGAACGCAATTCGAGTATTAAAGGAGAAAAGTAGGATGAAAGAAAAAGAAGAGCTTCCAAAACAGAATGAACTCCGGACGTGTAAAAAGGGTAAAACATGCAGAAGGAAAATGAAGCAAAGAAGAGAAAACAAGACTCCCATCGACTTTTTTGTCATTGTTTTTTTTTTTTTTCAACCAAGCGAAACGCTCTGGAGGTAAAGTAAAAACAGCCGCTGGACTGTTCAGTCTCGGTGACATTGTCTCTTGTACATAGTCGAAAACCGGAAAGAAAGAGCGGAAAGAAAGAGGTGCGAGTAAAAGAGAGATACAGAAAAGAAAGAAAAAGGCTGAGAGATGTACCAAAAGCTCAGGAGAGCAAAGAATAAGAGCATACCGCTATGTCATGAAATTTGCATAGCGGTCGTCTCAAGAATAGCAGCTGGCAAGTCGAGCTGAATCCTAATGGTGGTTTCCCAATGAGAAGAATCATCTCCAGCAACACCAGACGAATCGTGATATTCCAACAACGGTGAGGAGAGAAAAATTCCACCAATTTCACCGTTTTTTCTTTTCCCCTTCACGCACGAACGAACGAGTTTATCGTGGATGCTACTGGCGATTTAACAGGATCTGAAGGATGAAAGCATTAAATTGGTTGAAACCTACAGATCTATGTATTCACTCAATTTACTTATCATTCAGGATAATGGAGAAACATCACTTTGCATTGAATTGCTGATGATGAAAATTACACCATCATCTAATGATCAGACTCATCTATCATCCATTTTTTATTCATAATCCTCTTTGGAAGCTATAATAAGAATTTCACACGTCATATTTATATGAATCTTGCTTTATACCCATAGCTCCCACTCTGAATATAACGGACGATTCTGGGCGAATGATATCAGGGGAGAGACACCTAAAGGCGGGTAGTACCCTCAGGCTAAGGTGTGAGGGTAGAGATGTACTAGAGAGACTCAACGAATCTTTACTATGGACAAGGGGAGATGAAATTCTCACTACAGACGTCAGGTTGGTCTCAAGTGAATTGCCTTTTTCTTATAACACACATCTACATTTTTATTACTCTCTTCTTCTTCCTAAAATACTTTTACAAGCACTCGTACAATCATTCGATTTGACTGGTGTAATCCTATCTTAAAATTTATCCCCGAAAAAAATCGAATATGCAGTTTCCTATAAAATCCAAACGCTTTTACGGAATCAAGATATGGAAATTCGTGGCAGTTTAGGAATGTCTATTTAAAAAATATCCGATTAAATCTATTTCAATATCTTCCCTCGTATTCCATTTAAATCACCATTCTCCACGAATTGAGTAATTGATATTCTCAATTGCTAGGTGAATTTACAATTGATCAAGCTTAGAATACATTGCTTTCAGCGAAAATAGAACGAGTGAACTAGTGGGCAACAAGGAGATTCCAGTGATATCAAGTATACTTGTAGTTGAGAAAGCATCACCAAGACATACTGGCAACTACAGCTGCATCGTACCGGAAAGAGCCAAGACCACCATAGCTGTTCACGTTTTGAACGGTAAGGAAACAATGATCTACTAGTATAAACACCTTCCGTGTACACAAACAAAACCCAGCGCAGTAATCTTCCGGTTGGATGAGCCATGTGTATACGATGAGGTACGATTACAGTGAGACAAACCATTGAATCCGATATATGATACCACAAAGATACCCTTGACATCCATCAAAATTTGATGCATTACTACCTCAAGTTTGCTACTCAAAGTTTTAATATCGAACAACAGTCTCTATCCAACGAAAAGTCTCTTTCTATCTTCTTCATTGCATAGGACGCACCACGTGCAGCTGATGACAGCTCTGCTGAGATGCCTCATGGCATAACTCAGACAGTTCATGTCAACTTATCATCTGCAATGTTGTTGTGTCGCAAGGAGCTAATACGAGGGAACGAGCGGCTGTCAGCAAAGTCAAACTATTGATGCACGCGTGTCCCATTCATGTCTTTATTTACTGATTTTTTTTTTCTGCTTGAAGTAAATTGGTAGTGGTAACCTGGAGTGGATTCTTTTGAAAAACATTTCCTCTGTACAAATTTCAGACGTGAGTACTCTCTCGTGGGAAGAATAAGTGCGTTGTCCAATTAAATTTCATTGAAATTTGGAAAACTACCGGGGGCTTCGGTGCATGCAGAAAAGCACAACATATCTATAACTGAATCTGCATATCTGCAGCATCTGGAAAGGGATGCCCATTCAACGCTCTCTTCTCAGCGTTGCAATTACGAAAGAAGTAAAATCTTCGTAATTCGATCTGCTTCTGGGTATAAGGAGAAGACCGGAGAGATAAGTTGGAGAGTGGCTGGAATAAAATCAGCCGAGTTGTTGGTTTGCAGAAAAAAAAGGAGGGAGAGTGAAAGAGATAAATAGATTGACATGAGTAAAAAGTAGAAGGAGCGGAGTGGAGTAAAAGAAAATCCTAAGGGAAAGTCTTCCCGACGCAGATGTGAAATATGAGAAAGAATTCCGAATTTCGGGGGAGATTACTCTAACGATTTCACCATTTTGTTACTCAACTTTCATTCCACCATTCTATAAGATAGCTTACTTCTGTGAGAAAATTGGGAGCCAGTATTCTAATTGGTTCGTCTACCGTTAAACCGTGTCCTTTCTATCTTCATGCTCTACCTCTCGGCCCTACGTTACTATTCCGACTAGTACTCGTGTTGGATGAGAGAAAGGAAAAAGGATTCTAGTACCACTACGAACAGCCCCCAGAATGAGAAATTATAGGATCACGTTTCTTGTGTCAACGTACCAACTACTCTAACTTTTCCTACCTTCTCTAGTCTAGGTCGGGTTAACTGGCCCTTCCAGCCAGTATATCCTCCAGCGTGAATTAAGGGGCACGTTTCTTGACTTACCCATGGGAAATTGTATCCTAAAAAAGAGTATTCATTCACTTTACGGATTACGGGAATGTAACGAAAACAAAACGACAGGGTCAATGCCGAGGCTTCAGAGATTTCTCACGTTCTCAGCGGCTCCAACGATGTCATATTTTTTTACACTCTTTATAACTAAATATATATATTTGTGTAACCCTCTTGGAATGTGGACTGGTCGTTTAGTCGGTTGATTAAGTTAAGTTATTCTCTAAACTACTGAAATTTTAGTAGGAAAATTGAACTCGCGGTGTAAAATTACGAGAATTCAATGAGAGATAAAAATATTGAGTAAAGGGATTTGAAGCCCAAGGGATATAAATCAAATGCGATGAAGTGCAAAAGATCGGCTCGATTTCACACTGGCACGTCCTTCAAATCGGCTCTGGCGGGCAAGTGGTAACCTCGGAGTGAATGAGAAAAAAAAGTAAAAATCTGTGGAAAAAGAATTATAGGGGAAAAAGGTGGAGTATAAGTGAACAGGTTTTCTTGGGGTGGTATTTCATTGAAAAATGCTTTCCCCACGGTATGCTCTGGAGCCAAGCGTGGAAAGCCGACGGGAACGTGAAACGAATGTCTGGATTAGAAGAAGCACAGGCTAAAGCCATGGCAAGGGGCCGGAGGAAGGTACGATATGACGGTGAAGAGGATGGATAGTGGGTCTAGGGATTGTGGAATCCTGATATTTTTCATTGCCTCAAAATAAAAATAGAACCTTGAGTGAATCACACCAGATTGAGGCATTCCACTCCATCTTCACTGTCGACATAATTATTGGATTCTTCTCAGCAATACGAATAGCTGCGCTAGAAAAAAAACGTTGATTTTCAAATACTTGTGACTATTCAGTGTGAATTATTTCAATCTGTCATTCGATAATGCACAAATTGTTCTCAAATACTGTTATTCTAGAGGACGATAGAAAACGGAAAATGTCATTGTCAACGTTGAAAAAGTGGATATAAACAGAAGAATGATAATACTGCGGGCATTCCTTTTGGAGTGCAGTCGAGTGAAAAAACATGAAACGATAAATAACGACAAGTACACAAACTGTACTTTTCTCATTTTCATTTTTGTTTTCTTTATCTGTCACAAGTTTGTACTGATTCAAATATATGCATCCCAATTCTCTCACTCTACGGCAAAACCAAAAAGGAAAGATGGAGGAAGAAGGAGCCAAGTGTCGCCCTGGCAAAAGTTTCCGGCGGAACCAATGGCAATCCCCTTCCACTATTGTTCGACACTGGTGTATCACCATTCCCTTGTCCGGATATTTTCCACGACGTGATCAATTTGCTAAATTGATCGGACAAAGAGATACGACCACTTGAAAATATCACTGCCATGTACTGCCAAATAACGGATAAAATTCATGCTACATCAAACCTGGATGGTGTGACAATTCCGTAATTTATCAATTCTTTTTCTTCCTCAGGAGAACTTCCGGCTGCTGTACATCATGGCAGCGGTGTTTCCAGTGCTGTACTCAATCTCTGGTTAATTCACTTAACTGTGAGTTACGGATTTTTCAGATGACAATGCTAAGGTGAGTATTTTCTGGTAATAACATATACGTTTAAAAGACCATTTCAAATTGTTGTGATAATTTCGAGGGGACATAACTCCACAGAGTTACCAGCAAGAATATCTTTTTTGTCTTTTTCATTTGATCTTCTAATCTCAGTTTCGGATGAGTTTGGAGACGAGCACTCTGGTGCTCATCGACTTATAAGAAGCTTGCATAAAGTTTCCGGGTTAACGCGAAACGTTTGTTGTAAAAGAAAAAAGTCGTCTGAGAAAGAAAAAAAAAATATAGAGAAAAGAAAATATGGAGATAATGGCAAGTTATGGGTGTAAAAACCTCAACCGCACGGCATTGCCCGTATCCCTCGATAATCCCGTTAACTTCCACCGACTTTTTCACCTCCGTAATATCCCGCACGTGCCAATTAATTCGCCCAATGACATTTCGTTGAGCTCCGTAGATGGCTGTTGTTGAAAAACACAAATCTTGCCACATAAAAAATTTATGAAATGTATTGAAGAGACATGCGGGTCTCTGGTATTGTCAAGGGAACGGGCAACGTGGAACGAGCAACGAGCAACGGGCAATGGACGATGGGCAACGGGCAATGGGCGATGGACTACAGATACTAGAGCATCACTTTCATCGACACATGTGTTATCACACACTCGACAAGACCGTCCCACTTCTTTATGCCTCTGACAAAACACAGAATGACAGAGAGCTAAATCCGGTGGGTGCTTATCACCGAGATCCCGGTCACAGTCTATTTCCAAAGATAATTTATACCACCAAAACCTTGTCCCATCCCATCCACCTGTGCCCCCCCCCTCCCGTGTACCCTTGTAACGTATGACAACGCTCACGGAAACTATAGTTTATATAGATCCCTCGAACGAGGGGCGAACGTCAGTTGGCAGTTTGGCTGGTATCATTCGGTTGTGCTACGACCTAGCCAGACCATTGCCGAGCTTTCATTATCAAATGTCATAGATCACAACGTGCACGTCGAGAATGCTCTACGATCCTCTCTCCATGGTGATCACACTCTGTGACGGCGTATCCGTTCATTGCTCATCCGACAAAATCGACGGTACAGCCTCTAGCTTCACTCAACCCCTCTGTACACCTCTATTCAAATTACCTTCTCAAATTCAATCGGTAATATTTTATTATGACCACTACCTTGGGAAATCCAGCTTTCTTATGCATCTGCTATGTGTTGTACCACATCACGCCCAATCTCACGTGTTACCTGACATTTCAATGAATGTCGAGAGATCAACGCTCATGTGGACATCTGACACGCGTTAAACTCGTTCGTATAGTCGATTTTCTGGCTCGTCAAACTCTATACGCCTAAAAGCCCGTAATAGCACGCTAAAAGCTGATAGATGTGTGTCATGGTGGAATGCGTGCCCACTGCGGGGATTCGATAACGAAATCTCCTCTTCATCCAATGACAACGAGTGGAATGTTGAAAAAGAGAATAAAAATAAAAAGAGAAAACACGAAATCACTGGGAAAAGGAGGGAAAAATGTGGGTTACTGAAGCAACCGATAAAGAGTCGAGCTGGCAGGATGAAAAAGGGGGAAAGAGGGACGAATCGTAAAAAACGTGATCGGAACACGAGAATTTTGTGGAGCGTGAGCCGAGGATTTTCTCAAACTCCCAGACAACTTGAGTATGGGAATTTTAAATAAGCCTCGGCAGGAAATCCTATCGTAGAGTAGATGAAGAATTGACGAGATTTTCAAGATTTCTACAATTCTTTCCTCATATCTCTTTGCCTTATTATCGTTCTCCCTCTCGCCACCTTTTCTCTCCCGACGGATTAATTCTCAACTCCATTCTGCTCTCATACCACCATTATCCGGACACCTTCAGCCGCTGATTCACGACGTGGGAAATCAACTGGAATGCCAGCAGCCGTCACTGCGACGGTACCACACACTTGTTCTTTCACCACTCTATATATTTCGGTCTCTCCAGTATATTTCTTCATCTTTCTCACCTCGTTTTCTTCATCTGGTTGTTTTTTCCTCAGCTCTTGATATAAGTTATCCACCAATTTCACCCCTGGAGCGGACTAGATGGAGGCGTGGCACTTTACGCTGCAATAAAAGTGGAGGTACGAGCGACATTCAATTATTTTATGCTTTATATTTTTTTTTTCTCAACGTACCTCCCACTTTTATAGAGACAGAGGAACACGTGAGCTTTTGGAATCGAATAATTGACGCTACGGGTCCCCAATCAGGAAATCAATATCTCTGATAGAGAAGTGTGCTTGGGGATGTGGAAAAAAAATATCGTAGTCTACTAATAGACTGTTTTTTTTTTTTCAATTGCACCACTTGGTAATGAATGAAGCACTTGTCATCGGTGCACTCGTGCAGAATTTCCATGCACTAACGAGTGCTGAGGACATGTCATCATGGGTGGAAAAATGAAACTCCATTTTTTCTCTCATTGTTATAATTTTTTTATATTTTTTATTATCTCTATAGTGAGCATTTTTTTTTTCATTTTTTCCGTTTTTCAACCATTTATTTCTGGACTGATTCCCAGCTTGTCGGAAAATATCGAGAATTACTGCTGTGAAACTGTCGACATGGATATAAAAAAGAGCTCAATTGACAATCAATTTTTTCAACACCTTTGCCTCGTGTATTTTTATCAAGAAATCTATTCGATTTTCAGGTGAAATCGTTTTACTATTAAACGAAAATGTTTACGTTGAATGGTTTCCATTATTGTTCCATAAAATTGAAAACACATCGTGGGCAATTGAGCCACAATAATTCCAATGAATACACATTTGAGTGAAGGATTATTATCCGGAGTAACGAAAAAACTGAATGGAAATAAAATTTCGCATGATGATTACACTGGAATGAATTATATTCTGTGAAGCTGTTCATTCGTGTACCCAAAAAAATTCATTCCATATTTAAACGTCGCAGAATATTATATACTTTGGGAATTTCGATTGATCTAGTTTGATCTGATATTATATTCAGAGTCTTTATTGACGAGGAAAATATTGCTTTTCCAACATGAATTATTAATGCATGAATAATTTTACCACTTTGTCTTTGTGATCCTTGAATGTTCACGAATATTATGAGTGGAACTAATAGCCAATAATAATGACGTGCCTGGTGTTTGGTCGATGCCAATGAGAATGGGAAGCTGAAGGAATACGTAAATGCTGTGGTTTGCGAAAACTATCGAACCCCCGGACTAAACGAGAGAATCGAACGCGCTTTACGTAATTTGGAAGGCATCCAAATATATTCTCAAAAACTGTTATGTTTCTCGACAAAGCACACGTACACAGAGAGATACTCGGGCTTTCCAGAGGCTCACAAAACATGCCAATGAATCGCCGTTCAATAACGCTACATAACGCCCCTGGTATTGATTAAACCTATTGTTTTTGCGAGCAGTTTTTCATTATTTCATTATATCCGCATGCACCGCCATTGCCACCATTGCCACCATTACCTCTTTCTTCCCTTTCCAAATAAACCAGCAGTGTGGAAATGAAAAAAACATTTCATCCTGTTTAACGAATTTATGAATTAAAAATGACATGCAAATTTTTTTTTTCAATCCCCCAACCCGACTGACTGCAATCATAAAATTAGTTAGATGCAATATTCACTATTTCGGTAAAATATCGGAAAATAAAAAAGCCGGGACTGCATTGGGGGATTATTTCAGTTCAATTAACCAATATCAAACATTTACAATTGAAATAAACTGATTAAATTTGTCGGTGTTCATCGTAAAATGGAGTTTACTTCTCCAAAATTGCAATATTATAGAGAATGCACACCGATACATGAACGAGACATGTTTACACATTGAAAACCTGAATTCAACAAAATCAGCGAACCATCCATTTGCAAAAATCCGATCCACGCAAAAAGTTATCATTTTTTTTTTTACAATTTATCACTTCTTCTCACTGAAAACAATGACAGGTTTAACGGTAGGTTTAACGTTGGTTTGTTATCGATATGGGCCTCTATGCATTCACAAACAAATTCGGTGAACATGTTTGTGCCAACGTCAACAAAATAGATGTAAAAATTGAGTTTGGAAAAAAAAAATGTTTCAGGCAAAACAAAAGCGAAACTGAAAGAATAATTTGACTCCCGGAAGTACAGCCTGGGGAGGTCCCTTTTTTTTCACGTACCGTTGTAGATTGTGGAGCTCATGAACGGTTCACGTGAATCACCGAATCGAATGTATTGGAGTTTCCCCTATATATGAATCGAATCCGGTATGGAAAACCACTGGTATCTGTATATCTACTTCTGTCCCAAACTCCGCCACCCAACCGCAACCACGAATTGCACGTTACCCTCAACGCACTCACCCATGCCCCTTTTTTTCCGCCCCCTTTTTATCCTCATTGTATATATCAAATATCAAATGGCTTTGTGGATTTAAAAAAAGCCATTAATTCCCAACTCAGCAGGAAAAGTCGTTGAATTACAATGGAAATCCCCAAAATCGATAAAAATATTGTCAATCCAAAAAATTCACTGTTATAACAGGAGTCTGTGAATTTTCCAACTGAATATTGCCCCCTGTATTCAACGCGTACTCTCGTATAGATCAAGTACGAAAGAAGAAAAAAAAAGATGGATTCGATGTGCCACTGTAACTGGAATAAAGGATTCAATCGGATTACGTGAAAATTGAAAAATTATCAATGCCAGTGAATCTTCGGACGAGACTCCAACCCCTTCCCCTTCGAGAGATCGACGGATAGACGTGGCTGCATCCCACAGAAATCCGGATGCAGTTCAAGTGATTAAAATGATGGTTGAAGGCGTCGGTGGGTTTTTTCCTCTCTTTTTCAAATTCTTCCTCAACTTATTGAATCGAAAGTCATTTAATTGAAAAGTCCGGATTAAAATCCTTCAATCTCACCGGTCAAAATCACGCAATAGCCATCGAATGAATATCCCCGTCGTGATTTTAATAACCAAAATGGATGAGACCCAGTGAACACAATACCCCCATAAACATCATATCCGAGAAGGCTAGAAGGCATACACTGGAACATGTAGGATTGAGTGTGCATCGAGGGTTCACCGACAGAGCCTCTATTTCCGGTATCAAGGGGGATAAAATAATATCGATAACCGATGAGTCTCTGGCACTCTCTCTCCCCTCGCTGTTCATGATATTTTCCGAACCACAGAATTTAAATATCTATTATGCCACCACTCGTTCGCCCACCAATACCAATCTATACACATTGGCTTTTGTATTTTTACGATGCGGCAATGCATATTTATTTTCATTTCGTTTCCCAGTCGCTTTCTACTTCCTATATCTCGCATCCCATTTTGCCGCATCCTCGCCATGACCTCTTTTTTTATTATTTTTTTTTGTCACTTCTCTGTGCCGCCCCCACTTAAAATCCTGGGAATCAGTATATATAACGGGCACCACGTGAAAACGATAACAAACAGGAAAGGCAATGCCAATAGTTCAACGGAAAACCAAGCGCTACCACGTTGTTTCCATTTGTTTCCGCGGACCAAATCCATGATCCGCGTTCTAGTTGATGAGATTCCCCTTCCGACCGCGTGCTCAACCACCCTTCATCCCTTCGTTGTTACCCTCTTCCGTTTCTCCTTTCACCTACACCTTTATCCGCATTTTTTTTAACACTGACAGTTACACGTTGTAAATAATTATTGACCCGAGGGGCTTCGATGTGATAACGCACCTAGACGCATCCAGATATAACAGCATTCTTCCTTTGAATTAATTGAATGCCCTCGCACCATGTTCTGTATCTCTTCTCATTGTTTATCCCTCGCCATTCATATCCTTTCAATCTTCCATTGTAATCGTTTTTTTTTTGTTCGGTTTTTACTCGTGGATACAATATCCCCGGCTTTTTTTTTTCGGGGTTCACCGATGCAACAGTTTCACTTGCTTTTCTCGTTTTTTCTCAGTTTGCAAGTTGTTTGTTTTGCTTTTGCAAACAAGCTCGGTATTACTTTCTATCCGCACGTTCGTGGATACCTCTGGGTTAATTCAATTTGAATTTTTGGGACGAATGGGCATTCTCCGGTGGGTCAGTGAACTTGTGGATTTAATCGGTGAGGCAATGGATTTTTTTTTTATATTGAATTTTCATTTTATTTTTTGCAGAAACATGAATGACGAACTGGAATTTCGGCTTTCTGGTGGTACCGAGGGGAATGCTGTGGATAAGGATCGACATCGAAGGTGAAAAAATGGCGCAAAGCGAATCCTGTAATTCATATACATGTACATAAATGTAACTTGAGACAGCGCATACGAGAAGAAACGGAAGAGCGCAAGCAGATCGTTGGTGCCGAGCTGGCACGAAAATTTATAACCAATATGCTTTTTCCCCGAGCGGATGGGGCATATTTCATGAGCGGAAGCTAGTCGTTTCCGCCTTTGAATTTTCTTCAGCCATCATGAATCACTCCATTGGTTTTCCTTCATATTATTTATTTATCTCTCTCCATATTGACAATTTTCTCACACGAGAAACAAATGCTTATTATTATTACCCCCTCCTAATTTAGATAGGTAATTGAATTAATGAATATATATTGACTGATTAGTAAGTACGGAATAATCAACGATTATTTCCGGTTTGAATTATAAAAAAAAATAATAGAAAAATGCTGGTGCGATTGGTAATGAAGGTGGATTGTTAGTGGTTGAATGGAAAATGCGAATGGAGTGAAAAGGCCCGGGATGAGACACGCAAAGGGCATTCTGGGGTTGTGGTCTTGTACCAGTGAATATAACCCACCTCATCTTGATGCGCAAAATCGGCTCGACCTAATTAGAGCAATGGTAACGTAACGCTAATGGTCCAGAGTTACTGGTCGATTGGCATTCATGAAGAGCCCGTTGCCAACCACCTTCTCACGATTAACGCTAACCACATAGTCCTTTCTCACTGATGAGTCTTGACAGTCTTCAAAGTCCTCACATTCATATTATTAGTTCATATTCCAGGGGAATAACTCAATGGCCTCTTGTGTATTCCATTTTCCAATTTCCCATTGTATATTCGATGAATGAGAATTAACTCTGCGTTGGCAAAAATATTGTCGGATTTTGTTTGCACGAGGGTAACGTATCAGAGACAGAAGGGCGTCAGGGCTCAACAATAAATAAAACATGAGAAACAAGAGCTGAGTGAATTCATACATATTGCGTCGATTTTATCTATCAATAAGTATCAGTCGTAACAAGATTATATTTTTATATGTAAATATGTCATTGTTCCTTATTGTTATTTCCCTAAGATAAGTGGATATTCACATAGTTATTTGAATTACACGGAAATACCAGAGGAGAGTACATTGCTACTGACTTTGTTACAATTCGGGACCACCCGGTGAGGGGGGAAAATTCTGTTACGATCTGCTTTTAATGTTTTCCAAGAAAAATTTTCGTCATTTAAATTGTACAGTTGATGGGCACAAATTAGAGAGCTCTCAACTTTTGTTCTTGTAAATGTGTTAACTACTATTTTAATGACGTTGACCAGTCAGAATCAATTTACATACTGAAAATACCGAAACGAGAGTGAATTTTCTAGGGGCGAGAAGTACCAACTGTTACATCCACCGCGTTGATTGTATCATTAATTTTTTCAGATGCTATGCAACAACTTCGATCGTTATTCAGTGAATACATTGTTAATACAATTGCCATCAGACCCTGTCTTCACAATGATTCCTGATTAACAAGATCTGTCTTCACAATTATAAGATAATCTGAGAGAACCACTTAATCTGAATAGAAAAAATACTTGACCTCGTGTTGAACGCTAGGTGAATCATTAATCAAATTAAAATCATGAATTTTCCAACGCCCGTTCACCCATCGTCAGATAAAATTACGTCAATTCATTGGTATTTTATAAACCGATAACCATCAATTGTAAATACTCATATCACATTTCTCCTTATTCTAAATTCAAGTGTAATCCCCAGCTGTCCGGTACTTTCCAATTAAACTCGATTACTTTCTGCGATTAAATCCTCCGAGGATATAATTCATAGGAATAAAGCTCAATCATAATCCATCAATTACACTCGTAATTCAACTGCATCCCAGGAATGATTTTTCCATTTTTTTTTCTCTCTTTTTCTACAACAGGTCGTTCTACTTCAACTGGCGGATGAAAAAAAAAAAAATTCAATTGAAAAATTCTGTATCGTCAAATCGATTGCAGTGAGCAGCAAAGGAGTAATTTACGGCATTCGTTTATTTTCTGTTGGAAAAACTGCTTGAAGCATTCGAACGAAAATTCCATGGACGCAAAACGTGGAGAATCCGTCTTTTCGTACATACTCTACTACCACACACTGTGCCCCTGCTTATAACGTCCAATCTACTGCTACAAATATACGCTCGACAAACCATGTGTCTCACACTCGATCACTCGTCCACGTTTGTCCGGATATCCCCGGTTCTTCTACTTCCGTAAATTGCGATTCCAGCGTACTCTTTTTTTTCATCCTTTTCCCCCAAGCCTTTGAAAATGCTTCCCCCATCGCTTGTGATGTTCTTTCCATCTTTTCCGTTTGGCATGTGTGCGGGAGAAAAAGACAACCCCATACTTCTTCACTTCTATTCCCGCTTTCTTTCCATCTTTTTTTTTTTATCTTCCATCGACAGAAATGGGCCCTCATCAATCTCACGAAATCATTTCATCAAGTCCACTCTAATTCTCGATGAGATTCAATCAAATTTTTTCATTCCACTCGACTATGTGAAAACATAATCTCCAACTGAGAGCATACGTTATTATTATGAATATTTCAACTTATAATGTCATTGTATAGTTGTTTATATGTAAAAGAAAATACATCCAGGAATTTATTGTAATGGGAAAGTTTATAATATCGCTTTGAACGATATAATTATATCATTGCAATGCATGTGATGATGGAATGTTACATGTATGATTACTGTTGGAATGCGAGAATGAACAAGTGTTATTGAACTACTGTACAGGCAATTGAATTGTATACTGATGAATAAACTGATTCGAATATAAGTACCTCAAATAGACTTTGACCTTTGACATGTCCCTGGTCTTTTCTTTTTCCTAACAAATGAAAAGTATGAATGTGGTGGAACAAACACTTGACTTGTTGGTAAAACTTTTGGCCAAAGTTTGTCGGCCAGTCTGTGTCACTTGATATTCTGGTTTTTCGTCAAGAATGAGGATATGAAGAGAATAGAGTGGCACAGAATGGGAGGGTATAGTACCGAGATAGCTAGAGAGAAAAGCAAGAAGCTTTTTCAGGCGCCGCTGACAAACGCTCTCGGACTTTCCACAGCGACTTGTCTCCTCGGGGGCAACATAGCAAGCTTCTACCACAGACATGTCTGCTGTTGCCTCACGATCCTCCTCATTTTACCAAAGTTTTCCAAGAAAATCTCTTGAAAACCTAGCTGCCCTGCCGCCGAGACGTAACACTCACACTCTACATTTTCTCCATATCCATTCTTCATTCACTATTGTGTGGATATAAAGATACCAGTTGAAAATCTTTCAACTGCTAAAGAGAATTTATAAATTAGTGTTACGATAGCCAGAGGAGATCAAGTTGACTAGAAAGTTCTGCCGTTGAAATTTTGACAAGTATCCCAGCTGTAAATCCATGCTTTCATGTTCTTCCAGCGCTGGGTCTCTCCCAAGGCTCATCCAAAGTATAAACTTTGAACCTTAGTCTGCCGAGGATTACTATTCAAAGTTGTTTCGTGCGCAAACCCCGAAGAGATACCGAGACCGAGGGCGAAGGCTAGACCTAAACAGTTTGAAATTCAGCTGACGTGGAAAGTATTTCGGAGATACTCCGATCAATGGACTTTCAAGTTGTTTGCTGTTCGCACTAATAAATACGTTAATGATCCCATTAATTATCTACTTTACACACATCAGGCGAATTAAATCAATCGAGGGAATTCCATTGGAAATTATTGTAAACCAAAAACAACTCCACATTTTAAGATTCAATAAATTTTAATATCTTCCTATTCGCTTTCGGGACTTTCGCCCCGCGAAATAGATCTCAGGATGGTTCATTATTTCATTCCAATAGAGTCCACCGTCAACAGTCATAACATTACTTCTCAATTGATCTTTTGATTTCGGTGTCTTCAATCTCTCGCCCTGACTCCGGGGGACCAAGACGCATCTCAAGATGAAGTACAGGAATTCAATAATACTGAGAAGACTGAAACCGACGAAAACCCCACACGTTCCGCCAATATCGCCTAAAAGACAAGATCCACATTAATTAATTAATTAATTATTCATTAGCCAATTGAAAAGACCCATGAACAATAGTAACATTAAGGCCACAATGAATACATATTGTTGCTATAATTATATGGGCAGTTTGAATCATCGCTAATCAGATTACTACAAGTTAATGCAGTCACATGTTATTCTGCAGTATTCTCGACTATCTCGAATTACGGAAATTGTCATCGTTCAACTCACTCGGTTTCACTATCATAAAATCACGGATATTCCCGGTAGAGACCACAATGCACGAGAGTATTCGATAGCAAACCTACAAACCAGCTATCATAATAAATGTCAATACAGATCGATGAAGATAATAAAATGTCCATCAAAGTCGTGAGTAATGGTTATACGTTATACAGTCAAATCGCGTTATAGTGGCATCTCTCATCAATTTCTGTTTTTCGCGAATCTTTCGGTTTACCCATTCTACTATCCCCGGGTTTCAAGATGTAAATAATTCTTTGGTTTGTTCGGTGAGGAATTGAATTCTGAAAAAATATTTGCCATTAAAAAATTCTGTCACTCTTCACCGTGACAGGTAGGTGTCAATTTTCTTTGTGAGAGTTAATTAACATTTGCATCTATTTAGTAGTGAATTTGATTGAAGAATATAGGCGCGTGGTGGGGGTAGGTGACTGTAGACGAATTCTCCGAATTTAATTTCCCCAATTCGAATTGGATGTTTTAATAATTATTTCAATGAAATGCTGGAGTAATTAACTTACTAATCAGCTCATACCAGTAGTAACCCATATCCTGTTTCAGTCGGACACTTCCAAATTTTTTGAAATAAATATGCAAAATGCTTTGATCTCTCGTTTGGGAATGAGGTCTGGAGAAAAAAATGCGTTAGTACATCAGAGAGAAAAACCGGAGTACCGATTATTACAATAATTCAGTATGATATCGATTTCCGCGCTCGAGTGGAGTTGCTTGCATTTGCAGATAATAGTGAGTGTCTGTACACGCGGGATAACAATTTGTACACTTCAGAAACTCATTTCCATCGCCAATCGCCTTATCGTAACTCGAGGATTCCTCAGCATCGGGAGTGTGTGGTAAAACAGACCACCAGGCACCTGCAACGAGAAAACAAAATCTTCCAGCATTTCATGATGAGTACTCCTAGATTATTATTATCAATTTCACATACTTTTGTGGGCTCGAAGGCATGGCTCATCCTCTGTGTTACAAACCTTCCGGGAATCTGTAACGCGACAAATAAAAAGCACTTTTATTATTCCCACAACCGTAATACATTAAATCAT
>NW_011887755.1:333317-360166 GCF_000806365.1 Fopius arisanus
GAAATAAATATCTTGATGAAATATTACGTGAATATTTTAATGAATCACTCACATTTTTATGGCCAAATTCTTAACAGCCTTCTGACTCATTCTGTTGATACTACAAATCGCTATTCCTTGGATAAAATAAAATTTGGAGTATGAATTCAAGATAAACTTGAATAAGAGTTCAATAATAGTTTACCGGGAAAATCGAGCTTATCAGATGGATAATTATCCGAGTCCACAACAGCTACAACCGGTGTACATATATAATGCTGCCATAGGCCGATCATCATAAATACGAGAGTGCAAGTAGTCGTTGCGTGAATAAAAATCCAAAAAAGCCTGGATTAAAATGCAACATTAATCCATAAGTTCACAGCAGAACGATAATAAAAAAATGAGTGTACCTTTCTATCCAAGGCCTGGAGGGTTCACTGACGTATTTATATCCAACTATAGTTGAATTATCAAGGTATTCTTTCCAACAGCTTCCAAAAGCCCAAAATAATCTTTCAACGCGACAAGAGTGTCTCCGTTTCCTAGGCTCTGCCCATCGGTGAGAAGTTCCATATCTCCAGTGTCTTCCAGTTTTTATCCCTGTACTTTCCATGAACTTTACCTCCACGGTGTGCTCTATTCTCTAGCCATCCTGGAAGTAAACAACTGTTCTCACAAAATAACGATTGACCATTCCCTTGAGAATTGAAGGGCAAGGACATTGCACATGCAGAAAATACCTGAAAAAATCATGAACATTTCCCTTCCGCAAATGCTCATTTCCTGGTTTATTCCAGGGCCCACAACATTACTATCTCACGCACGAGATCTCTCGTGTCAACTGCAAAGCGCACTCCACCACTTGTACACCTCATATTACTGGAAAAATATTGTCAAGGCTGACAAAGAAAAAGCATAACAAATGAAAAGATTGTATTTGACATATGAATAGTCGTGAATTGTTCATGGAATTGTGATGACTGTGGGATTTCGGTAGGTGATATTCATCTTGTTATGTTTTTTCTGAATAATAGAAAAGACAAGTAGACGTTCAGGTGCATAGATTCCATCGATTCAATCCAGGAAGCAATAATTCGTTGCTGACATTTAAAATTGCCACAGCTGTTGGTGTCCAGTTTTTTTTTCTCTTTGAAAGAGTAATGGCCATTAACAATTGGACGGAGGAAATGAGCCATGCATTTCAGGGTACTAGTTTTATAGTGTCATAACAAAACGTCATTTGTGTTACTCAGTTTCGACGGGTGTCTACTACTTGCCGACGTAAACTCCTGGGAAATCTGCGATATAACTCACGCTCCATATATACTATATTAGCAATAAAGTTGGAGGATAAACCTATAAAATTGCTTCACATATTTGACATACTGGGACCGATGAATTTTCAACATCCACATGATAACCCAAACTGTCGGACCACGTGTTGCCTTTTTCTTTTGATCCATCTCTCGATTCACATCGACCCACATTGTATTTCGCTCTCATGTCAAATATATCTCGACAAAAATTTCAATTTCATCACGACCATGATTTTTAACAGGTCTCCGTATTTTTGTTCTACTTTAAAACAATAAAAAAAATTTGTAAATCAATCATTGGTGTTACAAGCCTCATTTCGTAGAGACGAGATGTATTCATTTAATTTCTGTCGCATTGCAATTTAAAATCGCATTCCAATGAAATTGCGCGGGTTAACAATATTTCCATTGACACGCGGGGGAGAAAAAATACAAATATACGTAAATTTATCACGCCGCAATATATGGGTAAATGACAAGGGATTCGGTGACATTTATTTAGTTTTACACAGCGACAGCGTTTAACCTGGATTTGGACGCAATGTGCGATTTGAATGCCCGACAAATTTTTATTCAGCGACAACGTTGAATTTATGACTCCGTCGGATGTACTACCAAAATTGCTCTCACCAGGATAAACCGCATAGAATAATAAACCTGAACAATGCAGTGGCTTTGTAACTGGTAAATCGATTTGGCTAGCTCCAGTATAGAAATACAGTTTCATCTTAATTAATTTTCCGAGGCGGTAATGTCGGCTGCGGAAATGTTGGATAATGAGTAACTGATTGGTACACGAGTAAACAAGAGGAAATTATTTTCACACTGGACATACCTGTCCGCCATTGATATCCGACATTTACATCAATTCAGGTGTATTATATTATTTCCGCGAGGGCTAGGGAACCTGTCATGAGTAGATGATGTAGCGAAATTACGAAATTGTTTACGATAGGGTGAAATAAGGGCTGAAATAATCCTCATTCCACCCCTCAAATGAATAAACCTATTTTAGTTGATTCTTTGATGCTTTATTAATAATTATTTCGTGTATCTGAAATGTGAATCAATGATTATTTTTTAGTATGCAGTATTGGTTGATTCGAATGAATATGGAGGATCAATATCGAATTGTTCGAGGACCCTGAGGTCCGGGGATATTTGCATAGTTCGAAATGCCCGTTCCTCAGGAAAAGAAAACAAAGAATTTCGGCAGTTTGGGCCTGGAGGGGCTGCATTAAGCCACATTCCTCAGGAACTCCCCTGCAGAGAAATGAGGTCATTTTCCTACCCTTGGAAAGCCCATGTGCACCTCACACATCGTCGAGAATCCAGCCACTTTCACAATGTGCTGAATTACCCCTCGTCTCCTACTTCCGGTTCACACCAACAAGCAAATTAAAATAAAGCGTTTCAAGAGCGCCCGGCTGTAGAGAGAGAGAGTAAAAAAACACCGGGGATCCAAAGTAGAAATGGTAAGTACGGATCAGCCGCCTTGATTACCGTCCGCTAATTGTTTCCCTCGCCAATTTAATTATGTTAATAGCGTATTCAGCACTCGTTAAACCACAACACAATTTACCGATGAATAAACACTGAGGCAGACAAATAACAATGAAAAATAGACTAAAAATTGAGGAAAAAAAAAGGAACAACTTTTACTCAAGCTATTTTCAGAGCAACAATAATTTGTCTGTTATCAATGTAAAATAGTGAATTACAGAATAATTAGTGGAATTATGTTTTTGTAAAAAAATAATGACTGAAAATATTTCTGAGGTACTTTGGTAAACTTTATCCCCGACGATTTTCAAAACTGCTCTCTGAAGAGCTCTTGAACAGGGAAAAAGATGCTGGGATGAGAACGTAAATGAGCGGGTTGAAAAAAAAAGAGAAAAAGAGGCGCGGTAAATGCAAAAACCTGGGCTGTACTGAAAGCTAAGTTGGTGAGAACACAGAAAAGCATTTCGAGTGATTATAACCCCCTGCCACCAACAACCGAACGCCCCTTGTACTTTTCAACTCTTTTCCTCTGGATGTGAAGACCTCCACCCACTTCTCCCCATTTCCCCTCATTTTTTTACACTCAACTCCCATTTTCCCACCTTCTTTACTTTTTAATCCGCTTCATGAGCACAATGCGTTACCCCGCGATGCAATTTCCATACTCATCGGATTTTTCTCACGTAATCCGGTGAATCATACTGAGCTCGAGGAATTTCAACCGTTGAAATTACGTTTTATCTCAGCTCTTCATTGAACCACTTGAAAGAGAAACCAGATTGGCTGTCTTCGGTAATTATAACATTAATCAATCGAATCGATGGAGAATTGATCTCTCGGATAAAGTGGTTATAAAAATATTTAATAGAATTAATCAGTAATTTGTCGTTAGCGATGCAATCAGGGGAGACATGAATTTTCCATAGCAGTTTTTACAATGAACGATAAAAAGTATTAAAGTTTCCTGGGTGACGAAGTTTCATGTGATTTGATGCGAGGGTTGAAATGGCACATCATTTCACTGAAGGAGCGAGTTGAAGTACTGCGATGGAGAGACGATAGGAAAATGTTATCCATAGAAATGTTGCTATCAGACAAATGCTCGGAGGTTTCTAGTGCCAGAGCCAGTCGTTTTACAGATGGAGTCTATACCCCGTTTATTGTTCTAGAAATGAACTGGCAATTCGGTCTCGAGTTGAACATATCCACACAGTTGATCGAGTTATGCAATCAATCCCACAATTGCGGGCAAATGTAGTGAACAATTCAACGAAATCAGAGATTGAGAGAAAAATAAATCACGGCCTCCGGTTTCCATTCATCAGTAACAACTGAATCAATCGGTGAATCCAGTGATCATTGAGCGATTTCCAATTTGTTGTATCAGTAGTGATTAGTTTTAAATTCCGATCAATTATCCACCTTCGCCATTTGCTATCCAAAAGGCCTGTCTGTGAGGCCTGGCTAACACGGGGTATAATTAGTAATGCCAATTTCGGTGCAAGCCCTAATTGCAGCCCGTACTTGTCAACGAAAATTTATGTCGTCCGACACGCACGTGTATTGACCATCGGTTCTATCTATCCATCTCGCTTGTTGCAACAGGCTACATACACTAGGATGTTCTCCAACTGTCCAGATGACATTACCAAAAAATCAAGGAACAACAGGCGCATTCATAAGAAATATACAAATAAAACATGTTTTTTCATTGTTCAGACCCCAATAAAATCCACCCATTGAATTTACCACAGTCAGCTTTACTCACCACGACATAACTACAAAATAAAAAATATTTTCCAGAACAGCAAAAATATAGTAACTGAAAAACAACAACTGGAGTAGGTTTACGCAGATGGAAGAAGGAATGAGAAAAAAAGGAATGAGGAAATGAATTTGATTCGAGGGAGTCGCCCATATGGGAGTAGAATTTCACAGTGGCTTATCGTAGGGTTTCAGTTGCGTGACAAAATCCAGAATTCGAATATTATGGAAATATAATAGGTCTTTGGTTGATAACTAGAACAAAAAATCAACTCCGTGTTTAATCGCAAGGACCAATTTATTTCACTCGGCTTGATTATTTGAAATTTGCCATTTCGGTGACAGTTTTCCAGGGTTTTAAGCTGTTTCCACTGGACAACAACCGATGTAACTATGCAAATCAGCGAGTGCCATGGATCCTTTGTGCCAACGTGTGAAAATCCTCCGTGCTGTACAATTCTCTTGGATAATGCAATTTCATTTGAGTTTAAATTATCCATGTGCATGTGTGCGTTTTGGTAAATGAGAATTACACTGCGGCGTGTATATTACGGTATTTACTGACGATAGGCCAAAGGGAGAAAGCTGTTGTACAAAGCAGAAAAGACCCAGAGAGGTTGTGTTGGGCCATTTGCATTTAAAGCGATACCGTCTTCACGGACATTGATATATTTCTATCTATATCGCTGTCACCTCCAAGTTTATCTTTTCAAAACTAGATAAATCGTATTATAACGAGTTTTCACAGTCCCTATAACTTTAACATCTCTGGCTATTGGCTTTTATATTGTTTTATCTCTACTTGAAACTCGAGACAAGTTATGAGAGAAAAAGCCAAAAATGTTTTCGTTATTAGATAGAGTACGCTGGATACTCCGAATTTTTTAGGGGTTCAGGGATGTTGTTACGTATTTCATAGTACTAAAGGAATTCTGAATGGTAGAAATAGGGAATAATGAGAAAATAACGAAAGGCGTCGTCAGGATGAAATTTGAGGGAATATAGATAAATAGTCTTGGTAGAATTATGTAATGAACTGACTGTTTTGTATGCTATTTGATAAAGTTGAGGATCAGGACTGTTCCGGGGCTGGAATAGTCCTGAGGATGGCTGAGGGGCTTTAATCACCAGCTATTCTTCATTTTATCCTTTATTATAGTTTTCCGTGAGCGTCTGGTGCTCGTCATGTCGTTCAGTGGCATCTTTATTATTATTCTCGTGGAAGCTTCAGGGTCTGGGGACTAGACCCAACCAACCACTGGGAATTCGTTATGCACCCTCGTACGACGAGTCACGCGGGATAATCGGTTTACAAGGCATCTCCGTCCATTCTCTTTTCAGTAAGCAGCATTTGCGCACCAAAGCTTCCTTGCGAAATCTGAGATATCTTCGTCTCCTCAGTTTCCACCTCTAAAATCCAAAGTTTTGGACTTTTGGATGGTGCACGGTGAATTCAACCAAACTGGAAAATCGCAATTAGGGCATCTTCATTGCGACTAATGCCCAGAGGGAATCTCCGCAAATCCGTTGTACGTGAGTAATTTGCTTCTTCAATGGTAACGTATCTTCTTCATCACTCGATTAACATGCATCTTTTTCGGAAGCTCATTTTCCGACATGTTTCCTTGCTCGGGGTGAATCACCAGCAATGTATGCATTACCTCCATTACCAAAGGGTGAAGACCTTCAAAATGGGGATAATTACACGGACAGAGTGGAATGGCAAATGGTAGAGACAGACTGTCCCATAAATTGTTGTTGCTGTAATTTATTAATTTTTTTTTTTACTCTAGTTGATCCATAAACGGAGTTATTTCACAACGACAAACAGGAAAAGGTGAAGTAGGGGGTGGGAGGGAAAGAGTATGTGCGGCTGGGCTGCTTAAAAAAAATCCTGGCAGCCTGGGCACTGGCCATAAATGACCGCAGCGACGGCATAATGTGGCCACGACGTAATTTATCGCTACGTTACGGATTGTCCCGTGGCGAGTGCGTCAGTATTTATGGCTGCTGCGTGCTGTTGTCTCCCAAACGAGTGCATTACTTTTTTTTCAACATCATTTTGTTAAAAAAAAAAATGTTTTTCATCCCTTTTCAAATCTACCAGAAATGGCAAATAGACTTCTGGCCCCATTCACTTCCCTACTTCCCTATTTCTCTCGTTTTTATTTTCATTGAATTTTCATTTCATTGTTTTATCAAAGCTCAAAGTACCGAACCGAAAATAATCAAACTGTTTTCACAACCGTTTAATGGAGATAAACATACGGGTGAGGGGATTAAAAAGTTTTGGGTAAAGTTAGCAGCGGTTTACCTCTACGGTTCGCAGAATCCCGGTGACTCTAGCAATTAATTCGCAATCAAGCCTTGACCATTCGGATATTCTCGGAAAGACTTTTTCCGGATTCTTCCAACCGGAAATCACAAATTAAGTTGAGTCGGGTATTTAGGGCGTGTTCGGAGTAATACGAGAAATATTTGATTAAATGGACTTGAATTTTCCGCCAGCTGAGGTTGTGAGTTCCAAAAACCGACTATTTCACTACATATACAACCCAAACGCCTCCCCAGTATCGTCTAACAACTTATCTCGTTACAGGGTTTGCTTGAGTCTAGTTTCAACCCCAACTTTCTTAGACTCGATTTGAAGAGACTTTACACCTACATAGCAGTTACGTTGTACTACAATTGGATAGTTTGGGGAATTACTTTTTATTTTCTTCTGGAGTGACGAGACCAATATTTTTCCACTTGTTTTGTTTTTTATCCTTGGATTTTTATTGGTCTGGGCATTGGGGGACCTTAGAGGCCACCGTGCAATCGGATATGTCGGATGGCTGTGGCTTGCCATCTGATTGGTCCACAGTCTACTACCTGCGGCAAATTCGGTGCTCTGACGTGACTGCTCCAATTTCCGGTGGACGGGGGCAAGATATCTTCTCACTTTGAGGAGCTTCTGTTCAGTGGTATCCCTTCACTTACCTATTCTCCACCTTGGTGAACACAGAAATAGCTGCAAGGCTATTTCTACCTTTTGCGTTTGGACAAGAATCCAAAGGTCATACCTTGTGGCAAGGTACTCCAAACGTATCGTTACAATTACGTAAATTAGTTGCTCTTGTACTTCGATCATCTGGACCATCATCTCCACTGCCATTTTTTTTCAAACTCACGAGGTACAATGATTTACTACAACTGATAAATCGTGATATTCAAAAAAAACAATCCAACGTTAGTGTAATTGAAATATTATTTATATTTATTTGGAACGTCATCAGTGATAGAGATTTTAATCTGCCTGGAAAAATGAAATTGATGAATTGAAGACCAATTGTCTTCGCGGGAGATTCGGAATATTTTTGAAATTTCAACTGGAGTCAAACTACCGGATATCAATCTATTGTTTACCGTCTAGTTGACATTGATATTTGGCAGCAGTTGAAAAATACGCGCTCCAAATTGACACTCGTTTGAGAACAGTTTCAATAGCCCGCGAGGCTTTTTGTATCATCACTACAGGACTCTCCATCACTGGACTTTTGATAGAGAATCAAAAGACAATTTAGCCTGTAAATTTCTCAAGACAAATCTCTGCACAAGACTGGTATCGTACAGTTCCCAAGGATTCGTCATGGCTTGATGAATGGCGGCCTCTCTCTTGGTGAGGAGAATCGAATTCCAGGGAGTCCAATCGAGATCTGATTGAAATCGTAGTAAGCGTAATTGAAATAAATCATCAAATTCTGAAATACCAGACTTCCCATGCCAGATGGAATTAACGAGATGATGCAATACACGTGGACCAACTTTAAAAGCAAGACCATTTTTAGAGCCCATTTGTGATTCTGATTTACGGAGGTCCTTCAGCATTTGTTCATAGGGCTCGTACAGGATTGCTGGATCCTTGCTGGGTCTAATGATTGTGCAATTGTCACAAGTGGCTAATGCTTTTTGATTATCCTCAGTGAAAAGTGTGAAAGGCAACAATTTCCCACATCTATGACAATATTTACAATATTTACAATTATTGTAATGTGTACAATCGTCTCGTATTTGATAATAGCAAATGGAATTTATTCTCTCACCTGACGCAATATTTTTTGACATCCTCAGACGTAATCTTCGCCTCCCTCGGCTCACAACAATTCAATATAAATTTGTAGAAGGCCAATTTAACACGCCTCCTCAACTGGTCCATCACTCGAGGATCAAATTTTTTCGCAGAAAAATCCAACTCCTGCATGATGAGATACTGGAGATCCCTAGAACTCTGGCAAGTGTGACCAAGAATGTACTTTTTCAGAGTGGAGAGTATAGAAATGCGGTCACCCTTCTCCTTAGTCAATGCACGGTACATGTCTCTGCACTCTCGTGCTCGTGCAACCCTCAGTGTCTCCACTTCCAGAGTTTTTCCATCTCGGGTTCTCCAGCATAAAGAAGAAGGAAAAGGAAAAAAATACATATATGAAAAAAAGTAGGATGGCGCATCACTTTTTCACGTGCATTCCCTTACTTCCATATTTCGGGTCTCGCCAATATCTCCAGGTAGTCGAGATTACATCGCTCTCGCCTCTCATCGCGCACTTGCATTTTGGCCCGTTCCATTGACCGAAGGAGCTCAATTTCCCGGAGGAGAATCATCGTCTTGGCAGCCATTTTGGAACTATCAAATAGCGTCCGATCGACACGTTCATTCTCCAGAATACGCCAGTGGTCTAGGACATTTTGTAGCATCTCAAAGTCTGAGCGGGTCCTCGGTGCACGATGCTCTACGATTTCGAACTTATTACCCTCGGGTAGGCGAACCACTTCCTCAGGTACTGGTGGATGAGTACGAGTTTGCACAGCAAACCGAGCCAATGACGAAATTTCACTTTTCGTTCGGCAAGCTCTTCAATAAAAGAGAAAAAAACAACAATCTCTTTGATTACCCATGTCCCATTTGAAAAATCCACCTTTACGATTACCTGAAGAACTTTTGTATTTTAATGGCGCACTCCTCCTCCAATCTGCAATCAATCAGCCCCCGGTTGATAAATTTTTTAATGCAATCGTTAAACACCAGGAGAAAATGAAATAGCACCGTGAGAATTTCCTCGTGAGAAATAATTCCTTCGCCTTGAGTCGTAACTCGTCGTTGGTGAGACGAGATCTGGATGCTGAGGATGGTGTCAGTAACTTGTCCCCCGAGTCCGGCCAAAAATACGTCTGGATAGCCGTGTCACGAGATACCGTTGTATACTTGCACGCCGACGTGATAACGACAACGGGCTTCTCATCACAATCGACCTGATACCACAAGCTTGTCTGAGCAGCACGATCATGATACTCCTTCCCCGTAACAACGTTCCTCCATCCACCCACAAATTCTTTATCCACACCATCTTCAATCTCCATTACCGTTATCATATTTTATCATCTGAAAATTACATTTTCCGTTTCAATACCATTTACCAAACTCGCCAATTTATACCACAGACTAGAGGACATGAAATTGAATGGCAGGTCATGTCATAAATCGTCTTACCCTTAAATCAGCTTACCCGTTAAACACTGCGCTGGCCTATTTATCACAAAACCATTAGCTCCACGATCAATGCTCAATCATTCTATTAACAATATCTCAACTGCCCAACACAATTTTCTCTATATTACTAATGAGACAGATATGGTAACGCTCATTAAACCACTATTTCACCAGCGCAACAGCTCAATTGAAAGTTCAACGCCGATAATTCAAGCCGCATGCATCATACATCTAGTCCCTCTAAAATATTATCATCGCCATAGTAGAATATTCCATTGAATAATAACAATCCTCGTAAACCATGATAGATGCTTAATCCCAGCTCATATGCATCAACGAACACTGAAGAATGCAAAAGGTATAGAAAATCTGCTCGCTTTGCCAATGCAGTTGGTAAACCAGATGGAGAAAATCAATATCAATGAATGCCTCTCCAGATATTCGCATTTCCCAAATAACAAACATATCCGCGCATCTCTTCGATTGGAATTATCCAGCAGAAGTCATTTCTGTCAGTCAATAGATGCTTTTTTTAAATTCTTTAACAATAAATTATTACACTCTAGAATGCACTTGAGGTGCAACTCAAAATTTTGATGTTGTGAATGGAATGGAATGGACCCGGTGGATTGAATGCGTCGAGAAATTCCACTTCAATCTCAAACTATGTCTTCCACAGGGAATAACACTTCTATAACACGGAATGGACTATACAAGATTGATTATTCCACCTGGAACAGGTAATTTCTGTAGAAAGTGCGCCTACGAATTTAACATGTCATTCCCACATGCAACTTTATTCAAAAAGAAAAATTACTTTTTCGTTTGTTTTTATAATTACGTAATTGAGGGGTTAATTATTCATCCACTGTACAATCCATTATTCATTAGTATTTTGATACTTTTTTTCTCATAAATAAGTGACTAAAACACTGAATTAAATTACGGGCTTATTATGCAAACCAACGTCAAGCACGTACATCCACTATTCTGGTATACATTACACGTTATTGATTCGACACGTTTCAATTCATCATGAATATTTCATTGCACCGATTCAAACAAAAATACATTCTCAATGGATATTTTTTCTATATCGATACAAATGGATCGGAGAATATCTCTAAATGGGGATCGAGGGTGTGACATTGATGTGGAAAATGATTTTAAACTCTAAGACATACTGTGCACGTGTCCCAGTTTCCATCCTCTTTAATTATAATTAATTATTAAAATTGTCAAATGAGAGGTGAATCATGCACTCAATGGGAGTATGTAGATAGTCTGTAGATATCTGTTAATCACAGGCAAAAATGGAAAGACTCTCGTCATAAAATCCCATTCATTCGGCAAAAGAGGGAGCGAAAAAATTCACACACTGGAGAATTGCCTCATGCGTTACTGATTTACATTCACGCGAGGAGTACATCTACGATATAACGTCAGTTGAATTCAAGAGAGGAAAAGTCCATAGCTCCGTATAATTATGAGGGTGGTTTATTTGAGAAACTCCCGAGTGAAAAGCATCAAGTGCATAAGAGAGAACTTATAACAGGCACTATGCGGAATAACTTTTACTCTCCACAATTCGTGCATTACTAGAGTTGGAAATGTTGGAACTCACGTGAAGATTTTATGTAGAAGGAGACTGAGTTAATAGATAAGTCAAGGTACGTCTCTCACTACCTTCTGGGAAACTGGAATATCATTGTCCTATTCCCTTTAATAAATCGTTATTTTGGTGGAGTTTCTTCATGAATGGCTGTCACATGAAAGACTTTCTGCTCTAGCATATACTTGTGTTGCACCATTGGTCAAATGTATTGCGCCGATTTCACCGGTTTTTTCCCCTTTTTTTCTACATTCGTGGCTGGAATGGTACTTTTTCTTTTGAATTTTTTTAAATTGACTCAGTGTGCGTAATAAAATGAGACTTTTACTTCAGAGAATTTAGTTGCACCGTTCAATCACTGTAATTACTCAATACACAAGGCTAACAAAAGTCTGAAGGGGAGTGACTCAATCTGATTTCTGGAGAAAGGGAATTGTCTCAAGAACGTAGCTGAAGGGGAGATGGATTTTATGGGGTTGCCAGTAGTAACTACACCGTTTGGTCGATCGTTTTATGCATGAAAGCTCTCTTCGAACCAGAACATTTGATCCTCATGAGGCGTTCGGAATATACGTAAGAAAAGCGGATTTGTCTGACATAAAGTGCACCTTAGAGTCGAAAGGGATTTGAGAGAGTTTCATATAGTCAGTCATATCCCCATCCCTCTTATATTTTTCATTTTCCGAGTTATCAGAATATGATCGAATCCTGGATATTTCGAAAGCGCTCAGACATGCGAAATTGTTGCTCAAATTTAGTCAGGTCTTCAAAATGAGTTTTTGCTATTTCGTGGGCTAGATTGACACGATCGAGAAGAATTTTCGAATAGACAGTTGACAAATTATCGATGAAATAATGCGCCTCGCTCTCCTCCTCCGTCAGTAGAATGCAATTCCAAGGTGCCCACTCTTTGTGAACATTAAAACGAACTAGTCGTAGTCGAAATATGTCGTCGACCTCACTGACTATCGATCGACCATGCCAGATGTTGCACACGAGGTGATAAATTCCTGGCTCTTGAATAACGTAAAGAAGCATTGAGAAGCAATTTCTACGATGCTCATCCGCCCGAATGCCATTCAAAAGATATGTGTATGGATCATAGTCGACTTTTTCAACACTATGCTGTCGAAGCCAGTGGCAACCTGCGGATATAAAAGCGGCTCCATAATTTTTAAAATATTCAATGTCTAGCCTTCAATGGCCCCGAGTGTTGAAAAAATTTGCCGTTTATAGGGATTTATGACTTCTATTGTTACTGAAGAGTTTGTTCTGGAGATGGAAATAAGAAAATATAACGTACCAACGCAGCAAGATAATTTTTTCATTCTGACATGAGCCATAAAACGAGTACAGGGGAGTAATCTCATGCAACTTCGGCAGAGAATTTTTTCAGCTACTTTTGGCTCTGAGAGCTCCAAGTCCCTCAGTTGCTCATCGTCGACACAGCAGAAGTGACAATTCCGGATGAAGCATAGAAAAGATACTGGGAGAAGGAAAATAAAAAAACAGTAATCGCATACGAAGGGCGGAATGAAAAACATTTTAGTGTAGATATTTACGGGAAATTCGTTTTTTGAGATTGTCAAGGAGGAGCTCCTTGATATTTCGCGATGCCAATGAAATCTCCTGCTTGATCAGATCTCTCAGAGAACGAGAGGCTGCACATTTGTGCGATTCCAGTGAGCAATTCAATGAAATCAAGATTTCCATTCTTTCTTCCAGAGTAATATCACTCCTGCATAAATTATCATAAAAAAATTTATATTCCCGTGCCTTTTGCGTCCTGAGTGTGATCATCTCTATCGGCTTTCCTTTGTATCCGGTCCATTTAACCGGCTTGCAGTGGAAGTTGAGAAAGTTACACAACTTCTCTTCCCGATGCCTTTCAAGAATTGACTTTCTTTGCTTCTCAACAGACTTCAGCATCTCCACAGTTCTCTCCAGTACTCGCGAGTGCTCAGCTTTTAGAGAGGCTTGGAAATAGTTTATTTTTATAAAATTCAGCTGTGAATTTTTCCACCCCTCGATAAGACTGTAGATTTTATCAAAGTCTGAACGATTTTTTGGGTAAAGTTGACGGAGAATTTCAATCCGATGTCTTTTTCTATTCACCAAATCAGTCAAAACGTTTTACTCCAGTTGATGAGTTTAGTTCGCGAGGTAATGTACCTGTGAAGTTCATCCTTTTCTTCCTCAAATTTTTTGCAGTTACCCACTATTCTTCGATATTCCTCGGTACATTCTTTGATATTCTTCAACATCTTCCAGCCTCGATAACACTTTTGGATGATTCTAGCTTTTCCATCGTAATCGATTCTCCGCATCATGTTCTCGTAGCTTTCGTACGGTCTCGCTACGATATATCTGTCGTGCAGACAGGGTACGTAGCAGTCTGGCCTGAATAAATATAATTGCAACGTAACCGAGGCATTTGATACCGAGATATTTGCTCAGGGGCATGAGATATGAAACAAGATAATCATCACCTCCACATCTGCGTTGATACATCCGTGTTTGACTGGGCTGTCGCATACCTAGTGTCAATACACTGCACACTACGACTACGAAGACTTTCAAAATTGCTTCTGCTTGGTGGACCCGTTTGACAAGCTGCATTCAAATAGATCACTCCAGTGATTCGGTGTCTCCAGCCACCCAAGTAAGGCTTTGCCATTCTTCGATCACTCACTTTCACAGTCAGAGACATTTTTCTCAAGGATTGATACGGATTAATGCCTTATCGAGGCAAAGGTTATATGACGAACGAAGAATATCATTACGTCACTCGTTATTCTTTTAGTTTTGTAATTGGAAAAATAATTGAACAACTCTCGGGCGTAGGAGGGGGGGATTTGAAGGATCATAAAACTAAAAGGCAATATTGCTCGTTGACAATTTCGATTTATTTCTTCTTCACTCGAGAGAGTTGAAGGCAGTTTCTGAATATGTTTATAATTTCATCTGTAGTATCGATTTACATTATTTATATGATTCTATATTTCTATTTCACATTAGAGTTTAATTTTCTTTTCTTTTCTTTTTTTGGATTTAGCGTTGCATCTTTTGGTTCGCGCTCAACACGACTCGCTAAGTTTTTAAAAAATTATGAAATCGAAGAATTGATTTTTACACAGAACAAATGTGGTAATGGACTGAGATGCTAGTGAGCCAATCTCTCTCGCGTACTCGCTCGCAATCATTTCATTCACAATTCATAAAAAATAAATTACTAGATTTGATTTCAATGTAATATACCATAACTACTGAAGCTAAAATGAATGGGGAGTCAGTGGGTCACCTGAACTAATTTCATACAAGTTTAATTATTGGAAAATGTTGATGACATGAAAAATCGAAGACTGGGGGCTCTTTTGAGTCTCTCTTGTGACCATCAGCCAGCAGTTTCACAACGATAAAATTCGTTTTAGTTACTTTTAGAAGATCGACAATCTGCGCATGAAACAGAAAATATTCATTAATATTTGAGGGAATTGAAGGTTTTGCAAATTGCGAACAATAATAGTATTAATTACCTCATTAGCTGTGGTGGGATTCCTGTCTTGACATAGAGTTTGTGCACAGTCCAGCATGTTTTTAGCACGATGGAAGTGTCTGCATGCAGAGGAATATTGCATTTCACTAGTAACAGCCTCCTATTGAACAAGAAAAAAAAAGTAAAATCAATAGAGTAACTCTAGTGGTTAGAAGAAGTGTAATAATGATAAAACCTACGTTTTTCCTATCGACATGAGAGTCAGTGAGCTCCAGGAACTTTTGATAGCCAGCAGCTGGAGGAATGAGTAACGAGGAAAAAGGCAACAGCCTGTGCTCATACCTAACCCTCTCCGAGTCAAATTGTGTCTCTGGAAAGGGAATCTTTCCATCCATTCTGAATCCCACTAGAGCCTTAAAATATCCCCCACAAAGATTCTGCAACACCTGATACATCAGTATTTCCAAACTGTAAGGCCTTGGTGGCAGTTTTTTCTTTTTGCTCTTAGCACTCTTCTTGCCACCCCTCCCTTTGTGCATCTCACTATGAATGTCTTGCTCCATGAGGAATGAATCGGCTCGAGTCAATGCAGACACTAGCCAACCATAGAGAAACTGATAAAGGTACCAGTAAATATAATGATACTCATGAACCGAGTATAATTCCAATTCAAATCCGCTCAGCAGATACATCACCATAACTCTCAGGGTATGATAAAAAATCCATGTACCAAAGCATGCTAAATGAGAGCGTGAAGAGTCATTTTTCAGGGATAATGTATTCAAGTGTCGATCAACACGATCTGCCTCGTCATGGAGAGTTGCAAAATCCTCGAGCAAATGTGCCAGCTTATCCCTCTGTCTCGCCCTATTGTGCCCACTCAGTTGCAATAAACTGCCGAATAACGAGGTGCAGTGATAGAAAAATAACTCAACACATTCTCTAGCTTGGTGATTCTGCAGGAGAGTACTTCTAGCTAACAGAGCTGGTGGAGCTGAGAAATTTCTTGCAGCGTCCTTCAGAAAATCCATGAATGTATTAACCCCGAAAACTCTGTTTCCACCGGGTAAATATACAATTTGCAGCATTGATCTGGACAGAATACACGGACTCGTTCTGGAAAATTCTAGGAAAAAATCCAGAGAACTGTGGAAGCCATTGCAACTTGTTATCTTCGTTACTGTCTTCAATCTATTCAATAATTCGTCTATGTACTCCAAAGCCTCTATTCTCGGTTTTATCTTCGTGTAACGAGGAAATGTGGGGGGAAGCAGTCTCTGATTGACCATGGGGTCGAAACCCATCATTGTGGGGTGATTCGACATCTCATCGAATTTCTCACCTCTATTTACTGTCCTTAACATCACTTGAATCATCTCTGAGCAATTGGATAGGAGGCGTTGACATTCGATGAGATTTTGCGCGAGATTTTCCTTCTTTCCCATCAGTGACAGTGTCTGGTAGAACATTTTTGTGAATCTAATTCGGGCGTACAAGGCGAGGCCATCGTTATACTGTAAACCAATTGAATCATTAAAATAAAAATTCAGAAATAAAAAGAAACAAATTGCTTCATTACCTCTCTTTCAGTCTCTTCATTGACAGGCTTTATTCTACTTTTTCTATGGAGCTCCTCTTCAACCTCTTTCAGCATTGATACTGTTTTTTGCTCAGTAATGTCCTGCTGGAGCTTATACCCGTAAGTAACACTCTGGAAATCTTCCTCCTCGAAAACCATAGCTCTATTGATGGCATCTTTAATAACTTCTATAATTTTATAAACAGCATAACAGAATGTCTTCAGTGGTTTATCAACAATTTGTCCTGGTTGATGCAAGTAGAGATTAGTGAAGACAGTTTGGGCCAGACTGTGACCCTCCAGCCACGACACAATGCAAGCGTAAGTTGAATCAATGATACCAATGACTTCTGATGGAGTCAAATTATCAAGACGAATTGATCCAGACTCAACAGCCTGTTCAAACGTATAGGGCTTATTACTCCCACGATTGCACAGCATTCCAGCGTCCATTTTTGGATCCATCATCTCGATCGCAGACATTGCCTCGAAGAGGCCGAATAACTCATCATGAAGAAGCTCTCCAAGCTCAAGATCTAGGAAATAAAAAATAACATCGAATCATGAGCTTTACATAATGAAAACAATAACTGAATGACTTTGTAAAAATTGTCCCATTGTCCTTCAGCCACTGAATTCAAACACTTATAACTTGCAATTAATATGGTGCCCTACTGACCTGTTATGGCATCGAAGAATTCCTGAGTAATATCCACCCAATTGTATGTAACTTGTTCGAACCTAAAGTAATGAAATACACGATAATGACAGAACCAAAAAGGTTAATTCTCGATTGCACCCACAAGTTTCAGTAAAACGTACGGATAAAATACAGAAATAAGAGTTGTGATATTTTAGAAAGAAATAGTGTGAAATAAAAATTATTCACAGACTTACTGAGGTTCTTTGTCATCGCTCATATCAACTGAAATTTGCTCGTTTTCCGAGGCCGCCATTGTTTGGACTAGACTGATCAAAAGGAACTAAAGACTGCAGGTATTGGAGATGTATGTGAAAGTGATCACAACTCCCCTCTGACAGCTAGTGGACAAAAATTCACGTCTCTCCCGTCGATTTGACTAATTCCGTCGATAAGTCGAACTCCTTAGGCACCGACTGAAGTTTTTTGAAGTAACCACGTGTTTATAACCTATTGTAGGAATGTTTTGAATCACAAAACACTTGTCACTTCCGTTTTCCATTAAAAAATTCATGAAAAATTCATTATTTTAATTATTGCATTAAAAAAATTGAGAAATGAGGAATCTGGCTGTTCTGTATCACAGCATCAGAGGGTTGAGGGAGGCAGAGGCAGGATGTCCAGAGCTCCAGGAAGCACTCGATAAACAATTCGTCTGCAACAATGATCCTGACAGTGACACTCTCTTTATTTTGGAGGGAAATCGCCTCTTTTTTATTAGTTGCAAAGAGGACATTGAAATTGCCATTGAAAAGGGCATTGATATTCCAAGTGCATCAAGGACACCGGTTGGAGTGGAGCACTGGAGTGACAATGGACTGCTGTACTGTGCCTATTCATCTGGAGAATTGGTCAAAGTCATACCAAAGTGGCCGTTCAATCAGGAAATCGTTGCGAATATCGAAGAGGGAATAAAATGCATTAAATTGAGTCCCGACCAGGAAATACTCGTCTTGATTACTGGGATTGACAATGTCATTACTATGATGTCCAATCTCCAAGTGTTATCCAAGGTGAAACAGTCTGAAAAACCGCAAAAATAGATTTTAATCTAGTTTAAATTGCTTGCATGTTTATTCTGGGCTTTTTGATTGAAGGAGCTAAATGAATATTTTAGAGTATAAATAAAGGTGACAATTTATGGCATTGCCAGTGCAATGTTTTCTATTTCAGCAAATTTTTTAATATGCAATTTAATATGCACTAGGTAAATTTGCACACTGACCAATTCGGAGAGAGACAATTCATAACAGCTGGATGGGGTGCTAAAGAGACACAATTCCACGGTACCGAGGGTAAAGCAGCAGCAAAAGCAAAACCAGTGATAATAGGTAAAACTGAGAATGATACTGGTACGTGCTCAGTAACATGGCGAGGTGATGGCACCCTATTTGCCGTCACATTTCTGAATAAATCGGACGATGCTAGGCACTTCAAAGTCTTCAACCGTGAGGGCGTCCTCCAGTGGACGAGTGAGTTGACGAGTGGCTTGGAAGAGAACCTTTCCTGGAAGCCATCTGGCAATCTGCTCGCCTCCACCCAAAGACTCCCGAACAAGCACGTCACAGCACTCTTCGAGAAAAATGGACTGAAGCACCGAGAGTTCTCTCTTCCATTTCTACCAAATGAAACCCATGTGAAAAAGATCATCTGGTCACCAGATTCAGAGATTTTAACCATCTGGTGTCAGAAGTACCATCAGAAGGAGACATTCCTCCAGCTGTGGACAGAGAATAATTACCACTGGTACCTGAAACAAACAATTCCCTTTAAAGAGGAGAACCCTCTGGTATTTTTTACCTGGAGCACAATTCCCCGTGCTAAGAAACGTCTGATCATCCTGACCAGGGACAACTTTATGATTTACGCATTCAGATGGTCAATCGATCGCACTCGTGGACAATCTGACGACGATAAAGCTGTCGTGGGTGTTGTTGACGGTGACAGAGTTCTCCTGACTGCCTTCAAAGTGGGCATCATGCCACCCCCCATGTCACATCACTCAGTGCAAATTAATGGAACATCCAATGGTTTCTTCTTCGCACCACTTTGTCTCAAAGATACTCACCACTGGCTTGATTCCAATTGCTTATTCGTAAATGTGAAGAATAATCAATTGGCACTGTATCTCCATCAAGATGTTAGTATTGCATTTTATTTGCTCATAATCATGATTCCATGCCAATTTTCTCATCCTCATAATTTTTAGGAAGGGCCCCTAAGCTATAAACATTTTAAGACCTTTGACTTGGAGTGGAAAGTCCCAAAGGTGGTGGACGAGAGACTGGGGTACACAATGCATCATTTCGTATGGATGAGAAACGATTTGATATTATGCTCTGCATCTGTTGAAGGGCGAAGTTATCTTTGCGTTGTGGAGGTGGAGAATCTAAACGTAGAGAGAGAAACTGGAAGACTTGTTGTCAGGTAACCCAAAATCATCTATTTTGAGTTTTCAGAACCGCAGTAAATTCGTCAATAATTTGGTGACTCGATAAATGCCCTCGTATCTCTCGAGACATCTATGCACTTTCTTATTCGACTCGATTAATCGAAATAAAATTTGCACTGCAAGTGTCTTCTTAATTGAGTCTGTTGAACGGCTCGTTTGTTTGTCAACAGTGAAGCCTTGATGATGGACGGTTCTATACATCATATTGCCCCGACCACCGATCTAAACCAAGCGTATCTGATCGTGGATAGTAGTGTGTTGCAATACACCCACGGAGAGGGTCTCACACCAACTGAAATATTTTTACCAGAACCGTGTGATCACGTCGAGGTCGTTAGGATCGGCATGCGACAAGTGCTCGTCACACTTGGTAGCAGAAACCGTCTCTTCCTCGACGGCGCAGAAGTTGCTAATAACATTACTAGTATTTGCATTCATTCGGAATTTCTTCTGCTAACAACTCTGCAGCACGCACTGGTAACGGTCAAGATGGATGAGCTTGGTTTTTCCAAATTTTCCACATCGACGCTATCAATTAAATCATGGGGGACTGATTTTGATGAGAACACAGGTAATTTAAATATTCATCATTTAATATTGACAGTGAAAGTGGATTTCTCTTGAAAAATAATTGATTTCATCTCAACATTGTATTTTCAAGGATTGAGCATAAGAAGAATGGAACGAGGTGGAAGTCTAGTGAATGCTTTACGTAAGGATGATAAAGCCATTCTCCAGATGCCCAGAGGTAATCTTGAGACTATTCAGCCACGTTCCATGTCTCTCCACATAATCAAAACCCATCTGGTCTCCCTCAACTACTTCACAGTCTTCGATATAATGAGAAAACAGCGAATTAATTTGAACTTGATCCACGACCACAACCCTCGAGTGTTTATGTCGACCGCTGAGAAGTTCATTGATGACATAAAAAATCCCTGCTGGTTGAATTACTTTATCTCCGAATTGGTCGAGGAGGATGTTACTGATACCATTTACAGAAGCTGCTACACGAAAGAGGAAAATGCAGTGAGAAGGGATGAATTTGAAAAGCCTGACGGTCGCAAGGTCGAGCGAATCTATCAGCATCTTCGACAGATCATGGAGAAGAAAGCAGATAAACGAAATCTAGTGCAGCCAATTCTTACGTGCCTAGTTAAAAACAAGCAAGTATCTGGATTAGAGGCAGCTCTCCAGAAAATTAAAGAGTTCAAATCAAAAGAGGGAACGAAAGAAGGTCGTCAACAATCAGCAGACGAGGCTCTAAAGTACCTTCTGTATCTCGTTGATGTCAATGTTCTCTACGACATAGCCCTGGGAATGTACGACCTTGATCTTGCTAAATTCGTGGCGTCAAAGTCCCAGAAGGATCCCAAGGAATACATACCATACCTCAACAATCTGGCTCAACTTGAGGAGCATTACCGTAAATTCAAGATTAATAAAGATCTCAAGAGATACGAAGCAGCCCTGGAGCATATAGCCTATCGCCTGGATAAATTCGACGAATGTATTGATCTCATAGTTAATCACACACTTTTCGTAAAAGCTGTTAAAATATTCCCGAGGGAAACTTACGAGTACAGGAAAGTCACGGGGATAGCCGGTGAATACTTCTTGAGAAATAAAAAATATCGTGAAGCTGCAGTGATGTACCATCGCAGTGGGAATCTGGAGCGGGCCTTTGAGTGTTATAAAATATCGGGTAGTTGGCAGGATGCCATTATAGCCTCTACTGAGATGGATTTGAATCCTGGGGAAATGAATAAATTGTATAAAATTCTTGTGCGTCAGATGGTTGAGGACCGACGATTTTGTGATGCTGCAGAAATATCATTGGCGTATCTCAAATCTGAGGAAGATGCTGTGTCCCTGATGTGTCAGGGTAAAGAATGGAGAGAGGCATCAAGAATAGCGCATACCTATGGCAGATTGGATTTAATCGAGACGGAGGTGAAGCCTGGGGTGGAGGAGCACGCTGCATGGCTACTGTCCAAAATATCGGAGAATAGGGGAGAGTTTTTAAAGTATAAGAAGAGACTGCTCATTGTGAGGAGCGAAATAGCTAAGAGGGAGGCCGAAGAGGCCCTCGCTGAAGAAGATGATGGTGCGGGTGGAGAGGTCAGTGATCTATTGAGCGAGACCAGCAGTCTTGCGGGATCCAACACCAGCCTCAGCTCTGGGAGCTCGAGGAGCTCCGGAAGGAGTTACAGATCGAGTAAAAATAGGAGAAAGCAAGAGAAAAAAGTACTCAGCATAAAAGAGGGGAGTGTTTATGAAGATCTGGCACTTGTTCGCGCACTACACACTATTATTTCTACTGCCTATTCTCAGAGAAAAGAAGTTGTAAATGTCAATCGAGCTTTACTCAGTTTGTATCTCGACGAGACAGCTGAAAAATTGCAGAATGCACTCATTGATATGATTGAAATTATCGAGAAGAATATCGACGAGATCTGGCTGAGACGAGAGAGTGAAGAAGAAGAGAATCGAGTGAATGGACACAGGAAGATGAACCCCCGGAAACTACTTGAATCCAAATTCACGTATGCACCTGAAGTGTCTTCGGTCAATTGGAAACTAGACATATTTTCAACAATTAAACGTACACCCAAATTGTAGATACAAATTATTATGGCTAATAAATGCACTTTTTTAGACTTACATAGTGATTTTTTTTTAATCCAAAAACTCTTCGCATATCCTCGCACTTTTTTATTTACATGTAAAGTATGGTTTGAATATTTAATTTATCCGCTAAGATGTTTTTTTCTCCGTGTGGCATTTATATTAACTCTCGGAATTTTTTTTTATCGGCCGGCGCTAGAACAGTTTTTACTTTCGTTTCTTGGTGATATATTACAATAGTTTTCTCTTCCAAGTTTTTGCCGAAAGTTTGAACTTATATTAATATTCCTTTTTTTTTTAATTAACAAGAATTGTCTAAAGTGCAGTTTACAAAAGTGTGATTGTATTTACAAATGCATTTCCTTGCTGGTATCTCAGACATCGTGCCAATTTTATTAGTTTCTTATGCCTATAATTATTCAATCAATAAAACGCTTAAATATAAGAGATATATTATAAAATGATCATGCAGTATTCGCGTCTGATTTAATTCAATAGCCGAGTAATTATCTTACACCGGTGGAGTTACTAATTGAAGTGTCAAAAGTTGGATACAAAAATATTAGAGAGGCACTTTAATGCATCTGCAGTGTTTAGAGTCATCGACAAGAAAGAATTGTTCACCGTAATGTCAGTTCTGGGTTGAATATCGTGTATCAAAGACGAAAACAGACAAGTATTGACACTAAGTCCTATAAAAAAAAAACAGTGGCAGTGTATAGTGTTATATGTATTCTGAAATAGGGGATCATTAAAATATAATGTATATCTCTAAAAAATGGATGCTATATACTTGAATTTGCCGAGGCACTAAAATGACAATAATAAAAAATCATTTGACTGTCGAAAATGTCTTTCTACAATTTTTCGAATCAACAGATTGTCTGCATTCTTATCCTTAAGTAATCTTTATCGTATGAAAAATAGCATCCAATAGAACAAGAAAAGTTTCACTAGCAAATTGTTTGTCAAATGTCGTTCATATAAAAAAAAAGATCTTTTTAATTTATCAAACAGCCTTTCATAGCTCTGGTCTCGGAATAAAGAGTTGCTAGTCGGCGAAGGCTAGCGATAGACATTGAACAAACAGAATACTTCCAACCTCAATAGCCTAGATAAAATGTTTTATCATTTTCAAGTTGAAAAGCAAATTTCCCCTATATTACAGACATTTGAAGTCACTCCAAGCTCATTGAGAATAAGCGAGGAGTTGGAGGTTGGGGGATTTGAGCTCTGGACGTAGACTGATTTTCATGTGCTTATTGCTGAAGTACTTCTTCCTCACAGCCTGATATTTGCTTTTATCTGCATTAACTATGATCGTTGCAACTGAACGAACAACTGGCAATACATTCTCCTTTGTGTACGTACTGTAGTAGGCCAAAGTACTGCTCCAGATGACTTTGTCACTCTCATCGTCATTTCCAATGACACTAAATAAAAGTAAATGATAACGATAATTATTCACTTTTCTTATGCTACTAAAAAAATAATAACACTCACAAGAAAGCAAGATACAGCGCAGCTGCTGCAATGAGACTTGGCGGATAATGGCACATCTCGTAATGCACCAGGCTTTGCTCTAAGAAGTACTTGGCCATTGTATGGTGGACTGGAAGGGCCTAAATTGGAAAATAATAGACAATGGAGATATTATCAAGATATTATCAAGATGGATCAATTGATAACCGAATTTTGGAATAAACTATTGTATATTTACACGTCCAGCTTTGCTGTATCGTCTCAAAAAATGCAGAGGTAGTGGTCGTCCAAAGGAATAATCCAGTGTTTTGACAATCAACATTTCCATTTGTAATATTTCAGTCTTTGTGTAGGCATTATCCGTAATGTATACAAAGTCAGCGATGTCAGGGGCGAACATTTCTTCGTATTTGCACGATATAAACATTGCAGCTACTCCCACGAGCTGGAGCCGTCTTCGATTGATTGACTTGAAAGACTGGAAGAGAATTATTTGAAATTATTTGAATAAAAAAGAAAGTAAAATAGTGGTACAATAAGAGAAAGAGATCGTTCTCACTTGTAAAAATCTGTCGATCACAGCAACAGTGAGATATAGCGTTTCCTGAAGTAAATGGAATTGCTGATGTACCTCAACGAGCCAATCAATAAGAACACTTCGCATTTTCGGTGTGACCTCTTGCCCAGCCAAATATCCCGCCTGTACCGGGAAATTCCTCTCGAGTTCCATCAAATACTTATAAATATCATTACTATAGGCAGTGACTAGAATTGGATTTCCCTTGTCTGCCTCGTCAATGTCCTCGATGTGCAAGAGATCAGCTGAGAATGCATCAATTTTCATCTTGGGTATTTCATCGTGCAATGATAATTTTTGCTCGAGCTGTTTCACCTCAATTGGCGTTTCAATCTCTTTTTTAAGCACTGGCTTGACAACTTGTGCTGGTGGTTTCTCAACTAGTTTATCATTTTTCATACTTGGCCCTTGCTTGACCACTGGCTTCTTCTGTGCCTTAGGCAGCAGATTCGATGTACCACGAACAGTGTTAACTCTGTTACCAATTTCTCCGAGGGCGGCACGCCTCGTTTGTCCCGAGACTGCATTTATCGCAGATTTAACGTTCTTTGTGTTCTCTTGGTTCACAGTGTTCTGGAATTATTTTACCCGCCAATTAATTCTATATCTCCCAACATATTTGAGAGTTTTTTTTTATTTAAAAAATTAAGAAGATTTTTTCTCGCATTCCCCCAGTCTCTGAGGCGTTTATATAGTCTACGAGGTGAAGACACGTGGAATCAACGATTGGTCAATGAAAAAAAAATTGTTCTGCAGAAAAGTCACTTTCTTCTCACAAAAGTCGTAGATCAGCCCCCGGACGGGGTAAGGGGGTGAAAAATAATGTTTTTAAAAACATTTTTGACCCCTTCAGGCGCTTTAAGATTATCTACCAATTTGGATTTTATTTTTCACCTTTAGTAAAGTTTTCCCTTGGAATATTTTCTTATTTATACTCAAGGGACTCACGCAGAATCAATAAGATCGAGGTAAACATGAGGGGAAATAAATAAATGATAAACAGAGGACGTCCTTCAGCTTCAGGTAGAAAATCCCCCAGCATTGTCGGGAAATTTAGCTCTTCGAGAGAGAAGAGAGCATTTTCTCTTTTTTCGAAAAAGAATAAAATCGCTGGTGACGCTCCCCCAAGCGATACGTTTCCCTTCCAGGAATGAAAAAACCGATAGAAAACGAAAAACTCGAAATCTCATAAATTCACTTGGATTGTCGTCAAATTATTTTCAATGATGATGAATAAAAAAAAATAAATGAAACATCCAATTACAGATGGGATTTATTGTATTGGATAGGATGGGCTTTAAAGAAGCCAGGGCATTTAAACGCCTTGACGGTTACACCATCCCCACATTCGCCTCCCCAGCAACCGTTTTTTTTTTCGTTTCACGACAACCGCCGAATTTTTCTAAAAAAATGATTATCCAACTCACCGTAAACGCCGTCCTATTCCTCAACGCCATCGTCAATTGTTTGTTTTCTCCAATTTATTTATCACAAATCACTGAGCAATCAGAATATCTGACAACGTTTTTTTGTCGACCGAAGTCAGAATCTCTCTTCCAGCGAATGCTCGGTTTCCCCAACAGGACAGCGTTGTCGATCTCAGTAACGACTTCGTCTATTTGAATTTGTTTGGTCCTTACAAAAGCAGTTGACTGCTCATTGGACAACTACCGGATGTTTTTTCCGCCATCTATACACCAACTGCAACTTCAAAGGCGGGATGAATTCTAACAGATGATTGGTTGGTATTTGGCGGGCGATTTGATTTCCTGTGAAATGTTTACCGCCCAATTATTCACGTAAATCAGGAAATACTGTTAATAATAAATTGCTCAGTGAATTAATTAGGATGTGCAGAAAAAAAATTAGGATCGCAATAAGATTTTTTGTTTCGGAGGAGAAAATGAAAACGGAAGTCAGGGGCAAAGAGGATTGACTAAAGTAGAGGCTCAGTTCTGGGGGTTTGAGTGACCCCAGCGGCATCGTAGTATTGCACCCCAAGAGAGGGAGGGCGCAACACGCAATGCTGGGGTGTTTTTTTTTTATTAACCAAGTTTTTATTGCAATGCTCGGGTGTCCATCAAGCCGACGGGGTGAATTTCATTTTCTGCTGTACGAATACTTTTTGTTTTTCATTTGTTTAACTGAAATTTAGCCGACTGTAGCACGTACGGAAGGGGGAAACCACATCTTGTGGAATTTCAATGGAAAAAATTATTCAATATGTTGAA